>NC_057805.1:494991562-495008786 GCF_018294505.1 Triticum aestivum | reverse complement strand
TGGGCGGTGGGGTGGGGATCCCCGGAGAAAAAGCTCGGCGCGGGGGGCCTAGAGGGATGGCCGGTGCGGCGGCGGACCGGCGGTGAGGAGTGGTTTCGGGGCAGTGCGGGCGGCGGGGGCCGGCGGTTCGGCCGGTGGTGGCTGGCGGCTCAGGGGGGTGGAGTTTGATGATAAACTGCAGGCCCTTGATTTCGTATCCAACGGCTGGAAAATCTAATGACCAGAGATAAAAAAGTCAGCCGACTAACGTGTAGCCTCACCCCGCACGTACACATGCACGCACGCAAGACACGCACGCATGTAGGCGTGCAACACTGACACGTACACATAACGAACACACGCACGCATGCAGGCGTGCAACACTGACGCGTACACATGCACTCACGAACACAAGCACATACGCACACATGCATGCAACACTGCTTGCACGCACGCAACACTCGCACGCCTGCATGCACACAACACACGATGCAAGACACACGCTCAACCTATACGTGCATGCACCCTTTGTTAAGGACATGGATTGTTACGAGTATTAATCATTCTTATCTGTGATAAGCAGAATTGATGTTTGTAGCGGTCTTTATGAATCACAATGTATCGAATGGGCTATCAACATAGTAGGCTTATCTACATGAAAATGATGACGTCACACTCAATGAACAATCATCGGTTTATGAAATGCCCGTTTCTGACCGCCCTGGCCCACCAAAGGTTCCTCTGATGTGCGCTGCCTGCGTTGGGTCACTGACATGCAGGCCATGTACCCAAAGATCCCACACGTCAGTGGAAGAACGGCGCGCTGTCCTACGTCAGAGTCGAGGGCGCCACTCGCTGCACGCCCGGTTGAACACGCCTCCTTGTCGCATTCAAACGCCTCCATGAAACCCGCCCGTGTGGAAGCCGAGAAACCCACTCTGGACGCACGTCCGTTCATGACCGGGCCGGCATTAAATGCAACACCGGCCGAGCTCCTCCCGTCCGCCGTCTATTTAATCTCCTATTTAAACGAGGCCAAACACCGGCCAAGAATCGCACACCTCCGCCGCTCCCCTATCTCCTCCTTCACCATTTTGTCCACTCTTACAATGGCTTATGAAGAGTAGTTATTCCGCATCCAAGCCGGCTGGGTGGCCTGCCAAGCCCGCCGGATACGAGCTATGCAGCTCGCTGATCCACCTCCCTCCCCTCGCCTGATGGAGCCAGTTGCCGCCCCAAGCCGGCGCGCGGTTCAGCAACTCGCGGCTCCGGGCCAGCTCGACGAGGAGCGGCGCACGGGTGTCGTTGCTGCCGTCCATGCCGCCGCCTCGTACCGCGTCTCCCATTTCTATGGCCGAGACTCCCATGCCGGCGGCCGCGCCATGCAAGGAGCGACAGAAGCCGGGTGCGCGGAGAGCGACGAGTCGGTGGCGAGCGCCTCCGCGTCCGCCGCCATCATCGAGGAGAAGTAGAACACGGGAGGCCGCCGCCGCTTGGGTCCCATGAAGGCCACCACGGAGGCGACGCCGGCGTACACAGCAGGTGTCTTGCCGAATCCTCTTCTTGCGAGGACCTTCGTCGACCCCGCATATACCTCTGGGGCTCCCGGCAGTCCGGTGATCGTGTTGCCGAACATGAGGAACACAAATCGGTCGGCGGGCGACCATTTAGGCCAGGTATTATATACCTGTGTTGTCTAGAACTAGCACCGCGTAGTTCAGTTGAATGTAATGAAATCCGTCATGTTTGTATGAAAATCCGGTATCTTATATGATTTCCGTCGTTGTTTATATGAAATATCGCCGTGGTTGCGTGAATTTCGTCCGGTTGGTTGACTTGCTGTCATAATGTGTGCGGCTACGGTTGGATGGCGTAATTTGCAGGTCGCCGGTCGGTCTGCGGGCGGCTCGGGCGGCGTGGTGGGACAAAAAGAACACAGCTCATGCGAGCTTGTCTCCAACGTGCGCGCTGGAGGATGCATGAGAACCCGAGCCATTCCTCGTTCGTCGGTGGCAAAGGCACCGGTGGACAAAAGGGTCGCCAATATTTTGGCTACCCCGGGCAAGATCCAAACAGCCCCTCCCAACAGATTCAAATCCCTCGTTCGCCGTCGAATTTTGCCATGTGTTGTTTTCATGGACTAGCAAGATGCCCGTGCATTGCACAGAACATCAAGATGCATTTTTTTACAAAACACCTGTTGTGATTGACCCATGCAGGAGTAATACCATTTTGTAAAAACTAATGATTGGTCAAGAATTTTATCGGATAAATGGTATCTCGAGAATTTTATCGAACTCCATTTTTGTATACAAGGCCACAAACCCATATTACCGGTACCAAGGAAAAAATTAATGTCTTCTAACTCAATGTTGCAAGCCACCTTGTTTCCTTGTTTGCCGTGTAAATTAATGTGTATTCTTCTCTTTCATGCACATCAAGCCAGTGGTCACACTCCCGCATGCATGCAAGGGATAATTAATGTCCTCCTTTGCTAGTAGTACTATGAGGCAAACACCATTAATATTGCATTGATTAGTGTTAGTGGCCTTGTATATCTGCAAATTGTAATTTTGATAGTGGCCTTGTATATAAAAATGGAGGGAGAAAGATGAGAGATAAGGTGAGGAGGAGTGGGGCGTGGTGGTGACCCGTGGTCGGACTGGCGGAGGCATGGGGATGGACGGTGCATTATGTCTAGGTTTGTATCTCTATAGTCCCTCTCACACACACCCACGTAGGTGGGGGACGTGCACGAAGAGAAGAGGTGCACGCACGGCACACGTACTCCCGTCTCTTTCCCAACCACACCCGCGCGGGTACACGGTGGAGCTCATTTCTGTACGAAAAGGCAGCCCACGTGGTAACTTGACACGTGTACTGGTTCTCCACTAGATGGAGGGAGGATCGTCTACCACGGGTGAACAAACAAATTGCGACTTGACGCGTTATGTTAAAAAAGAGGCAAACCATGTGGGGCCTATCTTAGAGGCAAGGCTCTATACACTGGAGTACTTTTGATGTGTCCCATCAACTCGCAGAACGAGGAGAAGCTTGCTTAGTACGCTGTCTCCCCCGCCCATGGGCGCGGTGGCTCGCAGGATGAGGTGAAGCTTGCTTACTACGCCTTACACCCGCTCCCTCTCCCACGCACGCGGTGGCTCGCAGGACGAGGAGAAAATTTTACTAGTACTCCCTCCGTTTACTCCTCGTCCCTACTACCTTGGTTAGAGAGATTATCATATTGTTTGGAATATATATGTCCTTTAGTACTCCCTCCATTTACTTATACAAGGCCACTATAAAACAATACAGTTTGCATCTATACAAGGCCACAAATAGTAATCGAGACAAAAGTTACTACTCCCTCCTTTCCAGTTTATGGCTCAATTTCAAAATCTCTCCAACCAAGGTAGACGGTGAGTGGTCAAATTAATTTCGTACTCCTAGTTTGCACAAGTAATTAGTATGCTCGTTTTTCTCAAGAAGTTATGTTTACCGAGGCATTAATTAGAACAAATGCATGAATGACCACTAAATTTCCATGAACTTCTACATGCATTGGTGAGTTTTCTCTTGACACTGCTTGCATCGGGTGATCTAACGCACCTCGAAATCCAACATGTGATGGTACTACTACTAGTAGTAGAATTGATACTTATAAAATGGAAAAACAAATGTTTTGTAGATGAGCCCTATAAACCCTAGTGGGTACGTACTCCGTAAAATCAGATTTTCCCAAAACTAAGTCGCTCAACCTTTATTTGATTGTTACCCTTCCTTCCTCCTTGCCTCGAACAGACTATGCCAAACTCCCATGCCTGCCGCGCGGGAAAAGACCCGCCCTCGCCTTTTTTTAGTCCGGGTTTGTATCGATGGATCGCGCGAAGCAGCAAAAACCCAAGCCGTGTCTTGTACTCCTCCGTCGACGCTCGCTTTCATAAATTATGTACTTCCTGTCGCTGACATGTGGGACATATAGCAACCGGGTCGACGTGTCAAGCACCAAATAACAGTGCAGAACAGCAGGGGGACGCACCCCAGTCGTACCGCCCTAGTAGTAGTAGTAATGAGCAATGAGAAGTCAAATCACAATGCCGCACCTTCCCAGATGGACGAAGCAACCATTATTTCACACTTCGGTTCGCCATCATCTCAAACCACGTAGTATTGCTTCTGCCTCAAGAGGGACATGCGCATCGCCTTGGTACATCATGACACATGGGACCGCATAACAGGCCATGCTCCCCCGCCGATCGCTCGGTAAAATCACCTCATTTTTACTACTATACTTCCTCTGTATCGGTTTACATGGCATGCACGTCATTCTAGGTTGAGAATTTAACTGGCTATATATGTGATGAACAGTATATGTTTAGAAACTACATCCGCTTAATAATCCAATGATATACTTTTTGTGACATAGTAACTCAGATTTAGTTAGTCAAATGGATGACCTAGAACTACGTGCACGCCCTATAAACCAAGACGTCTAAAAAATGAGACGGAGAGGGTAGTTCAATACGTATCTTCGATCAATATAGTCGGGATTCACCAAGGAGCAAAACCAAGTGGTAGGTTGCACCTGTCGTGTTGGCGTAGCGACTCAAGCAGGGTCAGTCCGCACACGAAATGGCAACACACTTAACAAGACCCCTTTGGCCGACATGTGCTTCATCCACCGTCTTGTTCCACGTGCGATGCACCAAATTACAGTTCGGAGCAGCGGTTGGAATTGGAGGCACCCCGGTCGTAGCGCTGCAGTAGTAGAAAATGAGTGATGAGGGGTCAAATCACAAAGCCCCACCTTTCCCGCATTAAGCTGGACGGACGAAGCAACCATCATTTCACACTAGGGAGCAAGGGCATAAAGAAAAGAGAAAACCAATGATGCGTGCGGCAGCTACCTAGGGCACCCTAGGGTAGGGGTCTCCACTACAGATCATTTTTTTAAAAGCGCCTACACTACAAATCGGCTTCTCCCTCGTCCTCTTGAAGAAAACCGATGATGCGTGCGGCGGTAGGGTTTGTAGGAGTACTACTAGGGCGTGCGGGGCCACGTCGTAGTAAACGGGAGAGGGATTGAGTTCGAGACGACGCCTTAAATATGTGTGGGCCGCTTGGTTTTAGGGGAACGAGGTAGCATTTTGGGTTTGGGGACCAGTGGAGATATAGTACGTACAAAAAATTGTGGACGTAGGTTCGACCGAAAGGCAATGATGCATGGGCCCTGCATTTTGACATACCCGGGGCCGCGTGAAATTTGCTACTCTACTCAAATCTAGTAAGGTACACATGCATTGAATGCGTGAGATTTCGAAACCAAATTATGAATAAATACACACTATAGCAGGTAAAGCTTTGAGTCATATATGCATGATGCAGATGTTCGTTTTGTTCTTATAGTTCATCTCATTCAAAATCAATTAGTTTTATAAAAATGTTAAGATTCATGGGGTTGTGCATTGTAAAGCATAAAGTAAAAAACAAATAATGGCATTTCATTTAGAAAAAAATCAATTATGATACGGAAGATTCTAGAACAAAGGAGAAGTGCATGTGTTTTGAGGTTTGTGCATTATGCTTAAGTTCAACCATGGAGTCTTCTAAATTGTACATGTGGCAGATCTGGTGGAATGTTGATGATATCCAACGGCCAGTAGTGCTCGGATTGCCATCTCTGCACTGTCGAATTAGCTTCATCCAGCGACCATCTTTCAAGTTATTCGCACACTATATAGTTCTTGTGCCATAGTTGCATGTCTTGGAAAAAGCTACTAGTTGGTTGTACTAGTTATTTAGGAATATAAGATGTATACATGGAAGTTGTAGGGAAAGAGATGACATGGAGTATCTCAATTCCTATGAGTAGGGATTGGAAAAGAGATGTCATTTGGTTGACATCATAGGATATTTTCTATTGAATCTAGAGATGACATGTATCTCAATTTCTATGAGGAGGGATTAGAAAAAAGATGTAATTTGGTTCATATCATAGGAACTTTTCTATTGAATATACGCTAATGTTTATTTTCCTTTGAAATTATGGGAGTATAGGAATCCATTCATATGAACCAAGTGGCTCTAAAGCTATAGAAATGATATCATGTTTATTTCCTTTGAAATGTGGAGTATATGAATCTATTCCTATGAACCAATTGGCTCTAAAGGAAAAAATCCTATAAAAATCATATCATATAGAGTTCCTATGATATTCCTCCACACCAAAGGATGGTTGAAATTGCTGCAGGTGATACGATGGTCTTTCTTTGTAGACTCCTCCCCCATCTTTATAGTTACCTCTCGAAGATGAATGAAATGATATATACAGGGTATTCTACATGTGCAATTTGGTACACGAAAACTCGGTAAAAGTTTGCGAGGTTCGAATTTTCAATAAGCTATATGCACTGCATTTTGGAACGGAGGGAGCATACGGTAGTAGCTAACACTCACGTGGAAGATTTGTGTGTAGGAGGAGTGGTTGTTCTGTTAAATGACATGGCAAAACTGACACTGTCGGATGCCGATCTAACGGTTCTTACGGCATTCGTCAGGAAAAGGCTTGTGGCGAACGTTTGTCGGATAATGATTTACGGACACATGCATTGCATTGATACGTGCCCCCCTCTCTCTCACGCACACGCACCCTCCCGAGTCCTCTCGCACCCACCGTCTATCTGCAGGTAGACGTCACACACATATGTGCTCTTCACACCCTACCCTCAGAACTTCTAAAAAACAAAAGACGTCGCACACATTTTATTTTAGCTCACACGTCACACACTTATACTATTACTCTTGTGGCGAACGTTCTTTGGGCATAGTATATTGTACTCTCATGAAGAGAAGCGGTGCACGCACGCACTAGTTCTCTCACACCCACTCGCGGGTACACGTAGGAGCGCATTTTTTTGAAGCTGGTACAACAAAATCACTCCACTACATATATAAGCAGGAGCCTTAGCGCTTGCTTTACTAGGGTTCCTCTCGTTCACTCTCTCAAGCTCTCCAGATCTAAGCAACTCATAGGTGGCCACACTCTCTCTCAGCTCACGACTGGACACAAATCCGGCCGGACAACCTCGACCGGGGCAGGGGTGTAGGTGCATCGTTTACGCTGTCGTCGATGGCGAGGGAGGAGACCAACGGCTGCCCGCGCGTCCCGATCGGCGGCCGTGCCGTTCTCTCTGAGAGAGCGCCGGCTCCGGAGGGCCTCCGACCCCTTCTTCCTCCCTGCGGTATTGTGGCCAAGATGCGGCCTCCCGACGCCGTCTTTGCCACATGCCGACGACCCTCGGGTATATATTCCTTCGAAACCTGCCTTGCTCTACTGCCCCAGCTCCCCACTTGGCTTCGTGTGGATCCTTTTCTACTTCCGTCCGTTGTTCCAAAGCCACCTAGACTTTTACTATTATTAGAGGTAAAGCTAGTTCATACAATCGACTCTAAGAGTTGGTTCAAACAGGGAAGAAAGTGGGAAAGCTGTAGCATGAATCTAGGACTTGGTTCTAAGAGGAAACGGGGGAAAGTAGTAGATACTGGCTACCCAACCGGTCTCTTGGTTGAAAAGACGAAGAAAGCATGATGGATGGCGAAGGGTGTGGGGAAGTGGACCTATCTCTTGGTTGAAAAAGGAAAGAAAGTGACGGGTGTTGGGGGACAACGCAAATGAGAATGAGCACGTCTAGATTTCCTGTGCTCACATAGGAAAATGTCGCCGAGGACATAAAAAATGGGACAAATGCAGACATGTTGCCTAAGTGTTTGCCGCTCTCGGCAACCACATCTGCCTCACCACTTTATGCCTCTGCTGTCCCTACGCCCATATCGCTACCGTTAATGTAAAATCACATGAAGCATTAAGCAATGCCACCTAATGTCACTATAAGTAATGGTCTAGTGCCGTCGATAAATTGAAGCAATGCCACCACCATTTTATGAAGTGCTTCCGTCTTGCTTTATTTCCCATGAATTGTGTTTTTGCAGTTACACTTAAATCTCACACCACTAACATTCCTTCATCCCAGTGGAACTGCACAAATTTGATTGCACATTTACTGACCATGTGCTACTCTCATGACAGTAATACTAATGCTATTGTTCTGCATGTTAATCTAGTGGCAGTGTTGATGTGATGTGATGCTACTTACTTAAGGACACTTTCATACTGTCAATCTAGTGCCAATTATAACACAATAGATGATGCTGTTAATCATACGCCACTGCAAATATCTGTCACTGTTTAAATAACCGTATTTCGTATTTGCGCAAACAGGGATGTCTGTATCCATATCGTTTCGGGATGTCTGTCTCCGTATCGTTTCTATCTACGCAATCAAAAGCACACACCTCAGTTTTAGTAGAACTGCGCAAAATGAGATGGCTATCCCTCGTTGTCGTCGTCTAACCACCCGTCTTCTAGTTATTCCTACATTTGTAGTTACTTGGTAGAATGACCAACGCAATCTAAAAGAAGCTGATTCATACGTTTTACTTCCTAATTGCAGTGTAGGGACAAGCAAAAACATCTGCATCCTAGTCCGGAATGCACTTTCCTCCAGTTCATCCATGGACCGAGGACAAGCTGGCACGGCTGCACGGAGGTTTTTGGGACAGGTGCGCGGACAAGAGACATTGTGGTCTACTTATTTCTACAAATAGCGGCGCTTAAATTTAGTGGAATGCACAAGACTATCAGCTGGTCAGTACACTGCATGGTTCAGTTCAGCATTCCAGCTGAGAACACAATTATAATTGGTTATTCTGGAATGAGAGAACCTAACCCTGGATGGTGGCAACAAGAAAAAACCAGAGTGAACTCCAGGAAATTTAAGCCTGCCGGGAGGCCCTTTGCTCAGAGAAGCCTTGCTTGTGTTTTCCTGATTTGTAAACCTTCTCACAACTTTGTCTTTTGCTATTAACTAGTATAGGTTTGTTATGTTCTATGAATCATTGAGATGTATAAAATTGCTTAACTTATGCTTTTCAAGTTTTTTATGAAGCCGAGTTTAATGTGAGTGTTCCACATGAACGCTGGACTAGCGTGTGAACGTTTGGAATTTACATTGTGGCCTCAGTTAACTGCATGAACAACTGTAACAAGATACATAGTTGCTTATATGTCAGACAGCAGATTGTTGATTGTTAGCTAGTCGATAGCCTTGTGTTGAAGCGAGCTGAGCCAATGTGCTGTGTTTTGCACAACTGCTTACAAGTGGGGTAGCACCAACAGTGTTGACAAGTACTTATGTATACGTCGGCGCACCGTTCTCGAACGAGTACTCTATTTCATCAAAACATACACTGCTCGTATGATAAAACTAGTGAGGACGCATATTTTTCGGCAACAATTACGATGATTCACGAGCACACAAAAGTAGCAGCAGTTCCCATAGACAGATTCAAACAGAGTACTAGCCCCAGAGGGCTCGATAACAGGCAAGGTTCGGATGATTAGACAGAATCCAAACTACTATTAAACACTAGCTGGGGCAAGTATTTCATGCCTCGATCTAATTTGGGCTGGACACAAGACGGGCCTTTCCATGAACATCATCGAGGACGTCCGGTAGCGGCTCAATCCTGTGAACCTTCATGAAAAAAACCTTGTGGCCTTGCCACTCATAAACTTGTTTGTGGAGGCATGCCACGTCATCTTCCTGCGTAAGCTTGACAAGAACAGTATGCCTCACAAACGAAGGAGTAGCTTTCAACTTCTTGTGCTTCAGTACACCCTGGACAACACGCCTAACAACAATGAGGCTGGAATACAACTCTTCATTGGTATAAGCGCAAATGGCTTCCAGGATCCAATAGCCTAAAAACTCTGTTTTCCTAGTGCGTATATTCAGGTCATCTGCCTCATAGCGAGTGGCATGTACAACCACACAATCCTTGTCTGCATCAGGGCTCTAATTAAAACAAAAATAAATTCTGAATTACTTTCAGCATAAGAAACACAAGTTATTTAAACTACTATGTATAGCATGGCATCGAAGCTAATAAATTTTTGCATTATTCATCACCACATACTTAGATGAAAAACCACAATCGAGATCGGCAAAGAAGAAAATCACCTTGGGCAGCTCAGTGCGGGGGGGACACATCTTCGAAGGGGGAAAACTACTCCTGCAGTGCCACGGGGGCAGTAACCTCAAACGGGGCGTTGACCATCTCAGTAGTGGCCGTGAGCGTATCTGGGGTCGGCTCGGTGCCTGCCTCCATCTTCTTGGAGCTCCCTGTCTCGTGGGGATCAGCCTCCCGTGTCTGCTCCAATGTCGGCAGATCTTTGCCTAGTTCTCCTTGGTCCATCATGAAACTGACGAATACTAGGAGACCACTGAAAGGAAAACACAATCGCAATGACAATGAAAAAAAAGAGTGAGGATCGGTTACTGCTTTGCAAAAGTTCTTTTCTTTCTCTGAACGAAAATATACCAACATCACGGATCCGCTTACCTTCCCTTCATTGGGAGAGAAGAACAGTGGCAGATGCGAGTGTTGCCTTTCTTGAAGACGGTGAGGGAGAAGGGGATTCAGCGAAGAGTGAAATGATGGTTGCTTCGCCCGTCAAACTTAGACTGCGGGGAGGTGGGGTTTTGTGATACGATGGCTCGTTATTGCCGCGCTACGACCGGGGTGACTCTCCGCCTGCATACTGTCTTCTAATTTGGTGGATGGCATTTGGGCCCGCGCGCTGCATGGCCCGCATGTCGGTGAACAAAAGTATAACGGCATTCAGTAGAGGGAGACGTTTCGATGACCTAGGAGGAGCCAGAAGCGGTATTGTATCCACTGTACTAGTAGTAATTGTTTTTCTGTGTAGCTGTAGAGTGTCTCCACTGTACTAGTAGTAATTGTTTCTCTGGGCCCAAGACAAAACAGCCCATCCACACTAGTAAATAGTAAAATCAATTCAAAAGTCCATATATTTACTAAATGAGAGGCGCTACCCACACCCAGCACACCGCCCCCCAAAAAAACCTGGGTGTTCTTCTTACTCCTCACTCCCACCCACCTCACGTCAGCTCGCTCCACTCGTACCCCCAAATTCCTCACCTCACTCCTACAGAAAACCCCAGCTCCCCTTCTTCCTCACTACTACAGAAAAACCCCAGCTCCCCTTCTTCTTCACTCGCACTACACCTAGGCTCGTCATTCGTTACTCTGCTCAAATCCGTGAGCGCGACGCGACGCCCTCGAGGAAAATGGAGTCGGCTGACCCCCAGCACCCAGAAGATGAGGCTCCCACCAGCGGCGACGCCTGTTGTAGATCCCGCACCCGGCAGCGCAGGGAGAAGCGGCGACCCCGCCCCCACCGAATCCCAGGAACCCGTAGAATCTTGGGTGGACCGCATCAGCGATCTCCCAGACGCCGTCGTTGGGGAGATCATCTCGCTTCTCCCCACCAAGGATTGCTGCCGCACCCAAGTCCTCTCAATTCGGTGGCGCCCTCTATGGCGCGTCGTGCCCCTTAATCTTGACTGTCGTCAGCTATCTCTCTTCAATGATTTTTAAATCCCCAGAGCCATCATCTCCTCCCACCAGGGCTCCGTTCAAAGCCGCTACATCCCGTCATGCTACCTGAGCAAGCATACCATGCCCTGCATGGTGGACGCCTGGCTGAAATCCCCTGAATTCACAGAACTACAGCTGCTTGAGTTCTACTATTCCCCTGGAAATCACCTACCAGATACCGAATGCCATCTACTTGTGCCCTCAGCACTGATGTCCATCTCACGGTTTTCCTCCTCTCTCCACACCGCCACCTTTGCGTTGTGCGACCTACCAGACAATCTGGTACTAAACCTTCGACTCCCATTTCTGAAGAAACTATCACTTGTGCGGGTTCGTATGTCGGAGGCCTCATTGCACAGCATCATCCACTCCGGTTGCCCTGCCCTGGAGTGCTTGGTGCTTGTTTTCACAGTTAGAATCGGTTGTATCCAAATAAAGTCGCCTAACCTTGTAAGAATTGGAATTTCTTTTGACGGAAGGCAGCTCATCATCCAAGATGCCCCTTCACTTCAAAGGTTGATCATTGATTCTAGTTATTCACCGTTGCAAATAACCGTCCTCTCTGCGCCTAAACTGGAGACCTTGGGTGTAATACATGATCTCTGTGCTCATTTCAATATGGTGTTTGGCTCCACAGTTCTTCAGGTACTTTACATTATCATCTACACTTGTAACCATAAGTTGCATTTTAAATTTCTGCGCAGAAGTTATATGTCATCTTGGAGTACACATTTTGTACTAATATTATGTTCTATGCCCAATGAAGAGTTTCTCCATGGATGGCCTATGAATGGTGCTCGATTCTGTCAAGATCTTATATATCCAAATGAATAGTTTTGATCTGAACAAGATTATTGGCTTGCTGCAATGCTTTCCATGTCTGGAGAAGTTATATATAAAGGTGATAATTTCACGCACATTGGAAGCCCGCATATAGTGTACTAGAATTAACCGTTCAGCTGTTGCTCTTTCGACACTCTTTTTTTAGACCTTAACTGTTTTTCAGTCTTCATGTCTATTTAGGCAACAGGACGGGGTAAGAAAGTTATAACCAATCGGTGGATTCGTAAGCATCGGGATTTTCTCACTTCTCATGAGATTCGATTGAACACAATAACGCTAAAACGATATGTAGCCAACTGTGCAAACACTAGATTTGTCACATTCTTCCTGCTGAATGCGAGGTTACTATTGTCCATCAGGCTTAAGTTTATCAGCAGCATGGTTTTGACGGATGGGTATGTGGAAGAGCAAAAAAAAGGAGTTTCAGGTGGGCAAAAGAGCTTCTGAACGTGTCGGGCTTCTATTTACAACATATTGTGGTCAAAATCCAGTAAATTTTACGATCCAGGATGTTCATTCTATGGACCTGACCGATCCATTTGACTGTGACTGCCAAAAACAGTGTTGGAGTTAGATGTTGTTGCCCTTTTCAACCTGGGTTTTTTTGTAAACCTGATGAACAATTAACCCTCGTGCTTTTGTACAGTTTGTAAGCTGGAGTTAGATGTTCTTGCCCTTTTCAACTCGGCTGTGACTGTCATATTTTCTTTGAAGCAAGGCAAATGGCTTGCCAGTCGTTTAATTTAGAGTGAAATATTGTAACAACTAACAAATCCCAACCAGTTATTTATACTAGTTTTAGCGACGGATCAGGGTAACAACGGGGCTGTGCGGGGGGCTGTGGCCCGTCTAGCCAGGGTTTTATTTATGTTTACCACATCATGAGCCCAGTTGTGTTTTTTTCTTGCTGAAAATGGCTAGCCCAGTTCTATTTTTTTAAGAAATACCCAAACGAGGCCTACTTGCTTTATCAGCCCTGCTGGGCTGCAAATCTTTCAAGACGAGGAGAGTTTCATTCGGTTTGCCCAGAAATGGGTTGTACATTTTTAAAACACATCAAACCGGGAATTAGTTTCAATTTTTTTTCATTACAAGATTTTAAATTCCATTGATTTTTATGCATGGACAATTATTTGGATTTTATATTTATATAAATTATTTTTCAAAATAGTTTGAATGTGAATCGATATTTCGGGATTAAAACAGTTGACCGCACCGAAATATGCAAAAAAATCGTATACTTTTTAACCGTGGCCTCAATATGGGGTGTAATGCTAAAAAAAGAAGATGGGCTCCAAAAAAATTCTTAAGAATTAGCAAATGGGTTGTACATTATTAGAAATAATGCACACGAGAGCAGTGACTGTTAGATGTCCATCCAACGGCTATCGTGCTTCTTCAATCTCTGCTTTTCCTGCTCCACTCGCTCAAACAAGCGCCGGCAGGACTGCCTGCTCCCTCCTCCCGCAGCCGGCTATGCTGCCGCGCAGGCCTCACCGCCCCACCGTACTCCCATCGCTGGCCTAGCCATCCCTCTACTCACCCACACCTGCTGTTATTCTCCGGGGATGGCAGACGAGTCTTCCCTGGCTCCGTGTCGTTCCCTTCCTAGGCCTCGCCGTCGTCCACCGCCCTGGTGCTCTCGGCGCGGCCTGGTCAACGTGGTCAATGAACGACATCCATCGGAAGTGGACTGTACGTGGAGAGGCTGACAGCTGGGTCCACGGCCGCACGCAAGGAAATGCCTCCTTATTACGCGCAAAATAATGATTCCTCCACCTGACAGCTAGGACCCACGGGAAGGGCTTCTGTATTTCGCGAACAAAACGTTCCCCCGCTGACAGGTCGGACCCACCAACTATATCTTCGCACGCAAGGAAGTGCCTCCTTATGATGCACAAAAAAATGAATACCCCCTGCTAGCTGGGACCCACCATCGTGGGTGGCTGACTTGTGGGCCTACTAAGTTGACGGGGACAGAGGGCTTTGTCAACTTAGTCAATATGAACGATTCTAGCTCCAGTGACCGTACGATGTCCATCCAACGGCCATAGTGCTTCTTCAACCTCTGGTCTTCTTGCTCCAGCCGCCCAAAGTAGCACCGGTCCTGCCGCTTGCTCCTGCCTCCCGTGGCCGGCTGTGCTGCCGCCGAGGCCTCACCGCCCCCATACTACTCCCACCGCTGGCCAGGCCATCCCTCCACTCACCCACACCCCCTGTTATTCTGCAGCGACGGCAGCCTCGCACCGTAGCCGCACCAGTGAACCCTCGTACTCCTCTCCGCGTGGGCATCCACTGCCGCGTCTTCCCCGGCTCCGCGTCGTCCCCTTCCTAGGCCTCACCATCGTCCACCACATTGGTGCTCTCGGCGCGGCGTGGTCAATGTGGTCAACGACCGACTTCCATTGGAAGAGTACTGTACGTGGAGAGGCTGACAGCTGGGTCCACGGCCACAGCCCAGTTTTTTTGTGATTTGCCAAGTAAGTCGCTTTGTCAGGCCTGTTGGGCTGCAAATCTTTCAAGACGAGGAGGGCTTCATTCGGCTGGCCGAGAAAATGGCCTATCAGTAATGAGAAATTGGCTGTACATTTTTAAAACACATCAAACCGGCAATTAGTTTCAAATTTCTTTTTTTCATTTTGAGATTTTAAATTGCATTGATTTTTATGCGTGGACAATTTGTTGGATTTTATATTGATATACATTTATTTTGAAAATAAGTTTCAATGTGACTCGAAATTTCGGGATTAAAAACAGTTCGGACCGCACCGAAATATGCAAATTTTCGTATACTTTTTTAACCGTGGCCACAATATGGGCTGTAATGCTCTAACAAAAAGAATATGGGCTCCAAAAAAACCCTTAAGAATTAGCAAATGGGCTGTAAATTATTAGAAATAATGGCAGATGGGTTGTATGATGTTTTCCACAGATTTGAGGCTTTCCTAAAAAAAAGGTTGACGCACAAGCAGCGACTGTTGGATGTCCATCCAACGGCCGTCGTGCTTCTTCAATCTCTGCTCTTCCTGCTCCAGCCGCTCAAACAAGCACCGGTGGGACTGCCTGCTCCCTCCTCCCCGCGGCCGGCTGTGCGGCCGTGCAGGCCTCACCGCCCCACCGTACTCCCATCGCTGGCCTAGCCATCGCTCTACTCACCCACACCTGTTGTTATTCTCCGGCGACGGCAGACGAATCAGTAAACCCGCGTACAGTCGTACTCCACTCCGCGTGGGAAACAACTGCCGAGTCTTCCCTGGCTTCGTGTCGTTCCCTTCCTAGGCCTCGCCGTCGTCCACCGCCCTGGTGCTCTCGGCGCGGCCTGGTCAACGTGGTCAACGACCGACATGCATCTGAAGTGGACTGTACGTGGAGAGGCTGACAGCTGGGTCCACGGCCGCACGCAAGCAAATGCCTCCTTATTACGTGCAAAATAATGATTCCTCCACCTGACATCTGGAACCCACCGAAAGGGCCTCTGTATTTCGCGAAAAAAACGTTACCGCCGCTGACAGCTTGGACCCACCAGCTATATCTTCGCACGCAAGGAAGTGCCTCCTTATTACGCACACAAAAATGAATACTCCCCCTGCTAGCTGGGACCCAGTACAGTGGCAGGCTGACTTGTGGGCCTACTAAGTTGACGGGGACGGAGGGCTTTGTCAACTTAGTCAATATGCACGATTCTAGCTCCAGTGACCGTACGATGTGCATCCAACGGCCGTAGTGCTTCTTCAACCTCTGGTCTTCTTGCTCCAGCCGCCCAAAGCAGCGCCGGTCGTGCCTCGTGCTCCTGCCTCCTGTGGCCGGCAGCGATGCGGCGGAGGCCTCACCGCCCCCTACTACTCCCACCGCTGGCCAGGCCATCCCTCTACTCACCCACACCCCCTGTTATTCTGCGGTGATGGCAGCCTCACACCGCAGCGAACCAGTGAACCCTCATACTCCTCTACGCGTGGGCATCCACTGCCGTGTCTTCCCCGGCTCCGCGTCGTCCCCTTCCTAGGCCTCGCCGTCGTCCACCGCCCTGGTGCTCTCGGCGCGGCGTGGTCAACGTGGTCAAGGAACGGCTTCCATCGGACGTGGATTGTACGTGGAGAGGCTGACAGCTGGGTCCACGGCCGCAGCAAGGAAGTGCCTCCTTATTACGCGCAAAATAATTATTCCTCCACTTGATAGCGGAGACCCACCGGACGGGCCACCGTATTTCATGAAAAAAAACGTTTCCCCCTGACTGCTGGGACCCACCAGCTACATCTTCGCACGCAGGGAAGTGCCTGACAGTCGGGACCCACCTGGTCGAAGCGTACGTAGCGTTGTCATTCTGGTCGCGAATGTGTACGTACATACTGGTCGATGTGGAGGCGCGCACGTGTCTTAATAGAGGCGCGCACGTAGCATGTACACGTTCGTACAGCGGCCAGGGTGCAAGAAAGTAAATACGGCCACGTACGTACATACGGGCGGGGTCTCGAACGCCTACTCGCGCATACGTACGGCCAGGGCTCGTGTACATGGCTGGGTCGGAACGGAGAAACAACGTCGTCGTCGTGTTCATGGGGAGGCAACGGAATGCGTCATGTTCATTGGGAGGAAACAGAACGCGTGGGAGCCAACCGGCTTGGCCGGAACAGCCGATGGAAACGAGGCCTGGCGTACCGCAGAACGAAGGAAACGGCCTTGTGTTCGACCGGCCACGTTCGAAACGGGATCATGTTCATCGGGAGGGGTCTGGCGTACCGCAAAACGGAGGAAACGGACCTCCTACGGTCGAAACAGGGGTCCTGTTGATCGGGAGGGGTGTGGCGTACCGCAAAACGGAGGAAACAGACTTGTGTTGGAGCGCTACGGTCGAAACGGGGGTCCTGTTGATCGGGAGGGGTGT
>NC_057805.1:494956923-494990811 GCF_018294505.1 Triticum aestivum | reverse complement strand
AGTAGCGAAGGAATCGCTCGATCGGTTTCAGTTAATGTCACGACCGGTTTTTCAATAAAATATTTATTGAGAGACCAATCCCTTTTACGGACCAGTGAAGAAGAATTCCTTCTCACTGGTAAACAATATCTTGGTCACAGAAGAAAAATACCAGGAGTACTGAATATAATACAAGATTGAGCGGAGACAGCCCAACAATTTATTACAAGCACGCCGATAAAACAAGACGGCGGATAGGGTGGCATGACTACTAACGCACGATAATAACGGTGGTGGAAATATCACCGCGAAGCGAGTGATATGATTCCTGAAGACTACAGCTCTTCGAGCGTCGGAGTGAGGCTCGAGGAGACTTATTGCGAGTGGCGGAAGCGTATATAATACAAGTGACCAATATCCGGGATCACGCAGGACTGACTGGGACTCCTCTAGGCATCGGACGCGCTATCAAACTCTTCATCCAAGAGATCGCCTTCGTCAACATCTGGCAAATCAACAAGCCAGGTGAGTACTATGAAAGTACTCGCAAGACAGTTCGGACATAAGATATAACAAATGAAAACATGAAGCATAAGAACAAGTTAACCAGCGCGTTCAGACATAGAGTTAATAAATACTGGGTGCCAAACGAGTGTCTGAATGACTCCTCGAGAGGAAACTGCAAGAATAGTAATACTGGTGCCAAACGAGTGTCTGAATGACTCCTCGAGAGGAAACTGCAAGAATAGTAATACTGGTGCCAAACGAGTGTCTGAATGACTCCTCGAGAGGAAACTGCAAGAATAGTAATACTGGTGCCAAACGAGTGTCTGAATGACTCCTCGAGAGGAAACTGCAAGAATAGTAATGTCGCAGTCGGGCGTCAGGGCGACACCACATAAAGGGCTCATAACAGAAAATAAAGGGCGGTACGTGCCATAGTCGGACGTCTGAGCGACATCGCATAAAGGGCTCATATTTAAAGTAAGAAACAAAACACGCCACAGTCGGACGTCTGCGCGACGTCGCATAAAGGGCTTATATTGAAGCTCAAAAATGCAGTAGCTCGAGATCATAAATTATTACAAGTACAAGACAAATATAAAGTTAGTCCATCCACAGTAATAATAATTTAACCGGGTTTACCACTTGAGCTTGCTCACCGGGGACAAGTTTTCCACGCGGACAGATATGGATATACTGATTTCACTACTTGATCATGGATACGATGACTTGGAAGAATTTGACTTTGCAGAGTTTGTACTTAACCACAGCCAACGGATTTCCGTAGTCACGGGGACTAGTTCCGTTTACGGTGTTTTGGAAGAAAAACGTCTAACCAGTACACACCCATTTGACATTCTATAGCCAGGGATCACCCTCGGCAACGTTCAAGAAAAACCTTGATACGGGGAGGCTACAACCTCGCGTAGCATGGGATCAAATTTCTATACGCGCGCTCTAAGGGGGTGCCCCCCCTCTCGGTCCCAACCAGAAACACCCATGCCCCCTGACCGGATGACTGGCTTTAATCCTGGGCCAAGGTACCATCATCCCGGCCCCTCTGTTTGGTGTGTACACGGAAAGAGGTTACCAACTTACTAAACCGCATCCTGGCAAATGAAACATGTGGCAGCACGGAGGGGGAAAGAACGATAACGTGACTCCGTCCACGTTAACGTCGGAATTCGTCGGATGACGCAAGGCTGGTATGCTACAACAGTGCCACCTTGCTGCCCTTCATTTCACCACATGATTAGGCCATCTCTCATCAGAGATCATCGCAACTTTGGAAAAAGCGGGTAGTTGCCTCACAAGCAACGAGGTACTCACTGACACTCATATGCCACGCAAAAACTATCAAGCAAACATGCAAAACACCTATCATATCAAATGTTCAAACATGCTTGCCTGGTTCGGAGAAGTCGGAGTCTAGCTCGGCAAAGTTCGCGGCTCCGTCACCTCTCCCGGAACCTACGGCAATAACGAAAACGGGTACTAACGTGAAAACCAACGCGTGCACAGAAACTTCTCCAAAAAAATTGCAAATAAATCTCATAAAAAACTAGACAAAATTTTAAGAATGTCAGAAAAACAATCGCTCAAAAATTCCTTTTCATTAAAAAGTTATAAAGGTTTCTGTCCAGGGACTTATCTATAATGAAACAGAAAAGTTCCAGGGTTCAAACTAAGAAAACAGAAAACGCTTCGGAAAGAAATGCGCAAGCTAAAGAGGGAAAGCGTATTTTTCCCGAAGGCGCCAACAGAAAACGGTTCGAGGGAGAATAGAACAGAGGCTGACATGCGGGGTCCACATGTCAGGTTTGAAAAGCTCGCCGGCGCCCGAAGACTGCGGTGGACGCCGGCGTCGAACCACGGCGAGTCAGGAGGATCGGAGGGTACCAAGAGCTTCAGCGTGTCCTTCCGCGTCGGTGGGTGGTGGACTCGACCGTCGGAGAGCACCACGTCGACGGCGACACTTTCTCCGGCGGACGGCGGCTCGGGTGGTGGTGGAGAACTCCGGTGGAGGGCTGCAAACTTCGAATTGAAGCGCGGGTCAGAAGGAGGGATGCATAGTGAAGCTACTGGCAAGAGATGGGAGGCAGAGGTGCACGCACGGGAGTGAATCGAGCTGGATCCCGTGGCGGGTCGCGGCAGCCGGAGTCGAGGAAGGAGACCTCCTCGGGGCCCTTCCAGTGGCTAGGCGTGCTCTAGGTGGAGTGCAGGGATGGTGTGGGTTCGAGTTGAAGCTCGGGGCCTCTATTTATAGGCGGATCGATGGGGTGGCCGTGAACGGAGAATCTCCGACGAGCGATTACGGCGATGCAGTGGATTGGCAGGAGGTTTGAGTGGCCAGGCAGCATCAGTGGAAGTTACTGGTGTTATTCCCTCGCTAATCTCGGTCGGTCTTGGCGTAACGGCGCCGGTCCACGGTGGGGTGGCCGCACGGGCACGTCGGCAGCAGAGAGCGCGCTCCGCGCCCTGCGGTTCACGACGAGAGTGGCAGCGCGTTCGGGGGAGTGGAAGGCCACGCGGCGAGCTCCAGTGGCTTGGGCGGCGCTGGGTGGCACCGTCAGCGCCGCGCCTCTCTCTGGCGGCCGCAAAGCCGCCACTGGCGTCGGTCACGGGGCGGCGCACCTTCTGCTGCTCGTCGCCGACGTCCGCAAGGTGCCAGACGCTCGTGCGGTGCAGAGGACAAGGGGGAGGGGACAGGGAACACGGCGACACAGTGGCACTGGCGAGATCGACGTCGGGTTCTGAAGAAAACGACAGTGCACTGAAATGTTCTTTGAACTTTCTGAACCTGATTTTGACAATGCACTGCAGGTGTTCGACAGAAGGATTTGGTAATGAGAAAAAAATTTCTGGAGCTGGTGCTTGGTGAGGTGACCACTCAATGCACCCAGAGGCAGCCTGATTTTACTTGGAATTTTTGGAGAAAGTTTTGAATGAATTTCACCAAATTTGACAAATCTGGCCCAAACTTGCAGCAAGTGTAGTTTGAAAAATTTGAACTGAAGACCAGTGGATCTTCATGGATCTTGGTTGAGGGTTCAAAGGACTAGTAAGGGGAGTTGGTTTGGGGGCAAAAATCAAAACAGAAAGTGGAGTTCCTTTGTAAATCACCAATGGCTAGAATAGAAGACAGAAATTTATTTGATAGGTTTTGAATGGAAAAATTTATATGGAGAGGTACAACTTGCTGGATTTGATGCAAAACATGATCCAAAGATGAGGGGAGGGTTAGGAGAGTGGATTTGCACTAAGGCCATGGCAAGAGGGAATTGTTGAAAGTGGCAAGGGATTATTCCAAAAGCCATAGTGCAATTTCAAAGAGATTTTCAAAAGTCATTTTCCTCAAGTGAAAAGCATTTTGTCTTGAGTCAAAATAAGAAGTAAGAACCTCCAAGACCAAAAACAGATCTTGGGTGAATCCAAATAAAACTTTTGCCATAAAAAAAATATTTGAAAGGGAGAGTACTTTTGAGGAAAAAAATTTAAATCACCTCCCTAAAGTCAAATATATTTTTTTGAAAAATCCAAATAAAAACTTGGGTATCACAACACCTACCCCCTTAGGAAAAATCTCGTCCTCGAGATTTCTGCTGATCCTCAAATAGATATGGGTAATTCTGTCTGAAGAAAATCTTCCCTTTCCCATGTGGCTTCATCCTCAGTGTGGTTGCTCCACTGAACTCTGAAAAACTTTGTCGTTTTCTGACGGGTCCTCCGTTCAGACTCTTCTAAAATCTTTACTGGCCGCTCTCTATAGGTGAGATCTGGTTGTACATCAATGCCCTCATGAGATACGTGCTTCTCCGGGTTACTCACACATTTTCTCAATTGTGAGACGTGGAATACGTCATGGACGTCTGACAGCTCCTTGGGTAGGTCTAGTTGGTAGGCTACCGTGCCTCTTCGGGCATTTATACACAATGGTCCAATAAATCTCGGGGCTAGCATCCCTTTAATTTTGAACCGTTGCAGACCCCTCATAGGAGATACTCGGAGGTATACGGAATCACCGGGTTCAAAGCTGACCTCACGATGCTTCTGATCATAGTAGCTCTTTTGTCGGCTCTGCGCTGTCTTCAGTCTGTCCCTGATCTGTTTAACTTTCTCCTTGGCCTCTTTAAGCATGTCTGGGCCGAAGATACGGCTGTCACCTATTTCTGACCAATTTAGTGGGGTACGACACCTTCGTCCGTACAATGCTTCAAAGGGTGCCATTTGCAAGCTGGCTTGGTAACTATTGTTGTAAGCAAATTCGGCATACGGCAAACTCTCTTCCCAACTGGATCCATAGGTGAGCACACAGGCTCTTAGCATATCCTCTAGGATTTGGTTTACACGTTCCGTTTGTCCATCAGTCTGAGGGTGGTACGCTGTACTGAAAGCTAGCTGTGTGCCCAGAGCTTGCTGTAGGTGATCCCAAAATTTGGAGACGAATTGTGTGCCTCGGTCGGATATTATAGTCTTTGGGACTCCATGCAAACAAACTATACGGGAGAGATAAAGTCTGGCCAGTCTTTGTGTGGAGTAGGTAGTCTTCACGGGAATGAAATGAGCAACCTTGGTTAGTCGGTCTGTGACGACCCATATGGCGTCATTTCCGCGTTGTGATCGGGGTAATCCGACAATGAAGTCCATTCCTATTTCATCCCATTTCCACTCCGGTATCCTGTTTGGCTGGAGTAGCCCTGCTGGCTTTTGATGCTCGGCCTTGATGCGCTGACATGAATCGCAACAAGCAATAAACGTAGCTATATCTCTTTTCATACCGTGCCACCAAAATCTTTCCTGAATGTCCTTGTACATTTTGGTTCCTCCAGGGTGGATCGAGTATGGGGCGGTGTGGCTTTCGGTTAAGATTTGTTGCTTGAGTTCCTCAATGTTAGGTACGCAAAGTCTGTCTCCGTACCATAATGTTCCTTCACTGTCTGTGCCGAACTCTGAAGCCTTGCCAAGGTTCATTTTCTTCTTTATACCTTCGATGCTGGGATGTCCCTGTTGAGCCTTCTTAATTTGTTCCACCAGGGTGGGTTGTATCTCCAGATTTGACACGGTGCCCTCAGCGACTAACATCATGTTGAGCCTAGCGAACTCTTGCTGAAACTCTGGCCTCAAGTTTTGCGGACCGTCATTGTCCGGGCTGGGGTTTCGACTAAGGGCATCGGCCACTACATTTGCTTTCCCTGGATGGTAGTGAATACCGACATCAAAGTCCTTGACCAATTCTAACCAGCGTCGTTGGCGTAAATTTAGCTCTGGCTGTGTGAAAATATATTTGAGGCTCTTATGGTCCGTATATACTTCACAGCGATTTCCCAACAGAAAGTGCCTCCACTCCTTGAGTGCATGTATAACTGCTGCTAGTTCCAAGTCATGTGTTGGGTAATTTTCCTCATGTTTTCGTAGCTGCCTGGAGGCATATGCGACAACTTTGCCATCTTGCATCAGCACACACCCGAGACCTTTTCGGGATGCGTCACAATACACTTCAAAACTCTTGTGTATGTCTGGCACAGTTAAGACCGGTGCGGTTGTCAGCTTCTTCTTGAGTTCTTGGAAGCTTTTCTCGCATGCTTCCGTCCATACAAACTTCTTGTCCTTCTTGAGTAACTGTGTTATAGGTTTTGCCACAGTGGAGAATCCTTCAATAAATCTTCTGTAATATCCGGCCATCCCTAGGAAACTCCGCACATCTGTAACGTTGGCGGGTGGCTTCCAGTCAAGTATGGCCTTGACTTTTTCTGGGTCTACGGCCACGCCTTCTTGGTTCAATATATGGCCTAAGAAACCAACTTGTCTTAGCCAAAACTCGCACTTGCTAAATTTTGCGTACAACTGATGTTTCCTTAGTTCTCCCAAGACAATTCTGAGGTGCTCAGCATGCTCTTCTGGTGTCCTTGAGTAAACCAGGATATCGTCAATAAATACCACAACAAATTTGTCCATGAATTTCATGAACACTTTGTTCATGAGGTGGACGAAATATGCGGGGGCGTTCGTTAGTCCAAAAGGCATCACGGTAAACTCATATAATCCGTATCTGGAAGTGAATGCTGTCTTGGGGATATCATCTGTCCGTACTTTCAATTGGTGATATCCCGATCTTAAATCAATCTTTGGGAATACCTTGGCTTGTGCGAGCTGGTCAAACAAATCATTTATCCGTGGCATCGGATATTTGTTTTTGATGGTGACCATATTGAGGGCTTGATAGTCTATACACAGTCTCAGTGTCCCATCCTTTTTCTTGGCGAACAACACTGGCGAACCCCAAGGTGAGGAGCTGGCTCGAATAAATCCTTTGTCCAATAATTCCTTTATCTGCTTCTTCAACTCCACCAATTCTGAGGGTGCCATTCTATAAGGCTTCTTATAGATGGGAGCGGTGCCAGGTGCTAGTTCGATGCTGAAATCTATCTCTCGGTCTGGTGGCATGCCTGGCAGTTCTTCAGGGAACACATCAGGAAACTCGCATACTACTGGAACTTTTCTCAGTTCAGAAATGTCCACTTTGTTCAGTTTTGGTTGTTGTGGCCGTGGTCTTTCTTGAGCTGTAACCTTTATTGTCTTGCCGTGATGATGAGTGAGAATCACAGTCTGATTGAAACAGTCAATGAATCCATTGTTGGTGGTCAACCAGTCCATTCCTAAAATGACATCCAGTCCTTTACTCTCCAACACGATGAGATTTGCTTGGAATTGTAGTCCTTCGAACTCAATGACCACTCCTTGGCAGTAGCCCTGAGCGATTTGCTTATTTCCGGGGGACTTGATGATCATAGATTTTTCCAAGGGAAGTATCGGAGAATCATGTTGCAAAACAAAACTCTTCGAAACGAACGAATGGGAAGCTCCAGAATCAAACAAAACCGTGGCAGGTACTATGTTGACAGGGAACGTACCGAGCACGATGTCTGGGGCATTCTGCGCTTCTTCCCTGGTCACATGGTTCAGGTGACCCTTCCTGTGGTTGTTGTTGGGGTTGAAATTGTTGCGCTTGGGGGCCGGATTGTTCCCACCATTGCTTGGCTTGGGGGCCGCGTTCCTTGGCTTTGGGCATTGTTTAGCATAGTGCCCTTCTTCTCCACAAGCATAGCATGTGACCCCTGGACGGTACGTGAACTCTTTGTCCCTGGCATGAAACTGTGTGACGGGCCTCGGATCAGTAGTCGTGGATTTCCTTGTTTCAGTCCTCGGGACCTCAGTCCTGCTTCGGTTGTTGCGAGCAAGAGTCGTTTTGTCCCTCTTTCGCTTACGGATATCTTCCAGACTACGGTGCTCATTCTCCAAGGTGATGGCCTTGTCTACCAGAGTTTTAAAATCCGGAAAGGTGTATACAATCAGTTGGCATCTTAGTGCTGGTGCCAGGCCGTCCAGGAATTTTTCCATCTTCTTGCTTTCTGTCATGTGCTCGTCGTAGGCATAACGAGATAGCTGGGTAAATTGACCATTGTATTCTGTCACTGACATGCCTCGCTGCTTCAGGTCATCAAATTCTCTCTTCTTGATTTTTATGATGCTCCTGGGGATGTGTGCCCCACGGAAGCCTTCCTTGAACTCTTCCCAGGTGATGTTGTGTTCACTGGGATGCATGTGTAGGAAGTTTTCCCACCATGCTGCAGCTGCTCCAGTAAGGTAGTGTGGTGCATAAAGCACCTTCTCATGATCTGAACACTGAGCAATAATCAGCTTCCTTTCAATGTCACGAAGCCAATCATCGGCTTCCAGCGGCCTATCGGTGTGAGCAAAAGTTGAGGGGCGAGTCTTCTGTAACTCAGATAACTTGGAATGTGGCTGATAGGGCTCACGGTGGTTTCCCATATTGATGATATGATTCATCATCTCTTGGTGCTATTGCTGGCTTTGCTCGAAGAGACGGCATACTTGAGACAGGGCTGCTTCGCTGTCTTGTTGACTGGACTGTCCCTGAGTGAAGTTGTTGCTAGTCTGTGTCCCATAAACCTCTTCTGGCTGATTGGGCATGGAGCGAGTCCACGGGCGAGACATTTTTCCAGTCTGGGGTATTATTTTGCAAAACCCATGAGAAAAACTGTGTAGCACCAGGAAAATCTTGCAAAGGCAACAACTTAAAAGATTTCAAGGTTTTCAAGGAAACATAAGCGATTTTGCACGGAGGAGAAACTGCTTAGCATATATCTTACACGCGAAAAGCAAACACACGATACAGCACTCAGGATGCGCGTACACATTCCTGACATGTTATTAGAACACTCTCTGGGGTGCAGCGAGCACAAACACTACAAACTAGCGTACAGATAAAACACATCATACAGGCAGACATAAAGCGCAGCTACTCGGCTCTCTCAGTCGGAGATGGTGAAGATTTCCTTTCCCTTGCCGATGGCAAGACTCAGCGGTCCAGGAGAATCAACCTCCACCTCCTCTCTGGCAGGCTCCCGGCGCGAAGCACTGCGCTGCGGTGATGGCGCGGGTGCGACAGGTGGTAGTGCGGGTGTGGCAGGCGGTGCAGCTCTGACTAGAGTAGGAGCGATGACTCGGTCGAACTCCTCAGCGGTAGGCAGACGGCGAGCAGTGGCCAAAACGGCCGGTGCATAAGAGGCGGAAGATGAGACGAATGTCAGAGGCGGTGCTGTGTGAAGAAGTTCCTTCCTGCTGGCAGGACCGCCCCGGACTAAGTCCATGCGGGCAGCCACAAGATCGTCCACGAGGTTGTCGAAAGACTCCTCCAGAGCCTTGAGGTACTCCACAACCATCTCGATGGCTTCATCTCGTTCTCCCCGATGGCAGGCGAATGCATAGTGACAAGTGTATGGCACATGGCATGGGAGGTAGCGGTAGCGACGAGTCTTCATCGTAGGAAGGATGTCCCGAAGGCGAGCTATCGCCTCACGGGCAGCCATCTGCATGGCATGCCTCTCCGTAGGCATGTCCCTTCCCATAAAATGGAAGTGGCGAGCTGCAGAACGTCCTCCCTTGAATTGCACCACGGCTTGGTGCATAGACACGTCGTCGCTGAGCATGTGCTGGTAAAGCGTGAACTCCGGACGAGTCGCTGGCCCGATCGCGAGCTTGGTGATGGAAACGAGGAGCTTGACAAACCCCTCGGGCACATTCGTGAACACTCGAGTCTCGCAGTTGCTGCCAGCCATCTACAAAAGTAGGCAAAAATTCTGAGTAGTCAAGTCATAAATTTTATGATGACCAACAGAAAATAGCTACAATTGCAAAAATGCTGAAAAGCACAAAGGACGCTAATAACCGATTTACGATAGCACCTAGTGGCTTCCTACAGTCAGCCTGGCTCTGGTACCAAGCTTGTCACGACCAGTTTTTTCAATAAAATATTTATTGAGAGACCAATCCCTTTTACGGACCAGTGAAGAAGAATTCCTTCTCACTGGTAGACAATATCTTGGTCAAAGAAGAAAAATACCAGGAGTACTGAATATAATACAAGATTAAGCGGAGACAGCCCAACAATTTATTACAAGCACGCCGATAAAACAAGACGGCGGATAGGGTGGCATGACTACTAACTCACGATAATAACGGTGGTGGAAATATCACCGCGAAGCGAGTGATATGATTCCTGAAGACTACAGCTCTTCGAGCGTCGGAGTGAGGCTCGAGGAGACTTATTGCGAGTGGCGGAAGCGTATATAATACAAGTGACCAATATCCGGGATCGCGCAGGACTGACTGGGACTCCTCTAGGCATCGGACGCGCTATCAAACTCTTCATCCAAGAGATCGCCTTCGTCAACATCTGGCCAAATCAACAAGCCAGGTGAGTACTATGAAAGTACTCGCAAGACAGTTCGGACATAAGATATAACAAATGAAAACATGAAGCATAAGAACAAGTTAACCAGCGCGTTCAGACATAGAGTTAATAAATACTGGGTGCCAAACGAGTGTCTGAATGACTCCTCGAGAGGAAACTGCAAGAATAGTAATACTGGTGCCAAACGAGTGTCTGAATGACTCCTCGGGAGGAAACTGCAAGAATAGTAATACTGGTGCCAAACGAGTGTCTGAATGACTCCTCGAGAGGAAACTGCAAGAATAGTAATACTGGTGCCAAACGAGTGTCTGAATGACTCCTCGAGAGGAAACTGCAAGAATAGTAATGCCGCAGTCGGGCGTCAGGGCGACACCACATAAAGGGCTCATAACAGAAAATAATGGGCGGTATGTGCCACAGTCGGACGTCTGAGCGACATCGCGTAAAGGGCTCATATTTAAAGTAAGAAACAAAACACGCCACAGTCGGACGTCTGCGCGACGTCGCATAAAGGGCTTATATTGAAGCTCAAAAATGCAGTAGCTCGAGATCATAAATTATTACAAGTACAAGACAAATATAAAGTTAGTCCATCCACAGTAATAATAATTTAACCGGGTTTACCACTTGAGCTTGCTCACCGGGGACAAGTTTTCCACGCGGATAGATATGGATATACTGATTTCACTACTTGATCATGGATACGATGACTTGGAAGAATTTGACTCTGCAGAGTTTGTACTTAACCACAGCCAACGGATTTCCGTAGTCACGGGGACTAGTTCCGTTTACAGTGTTTTGGAAGAAACACGTCTAACCAGTACACACCCATTTGACATTCCGTAGCCAGGGATCACCCTCGGCAACGTTCAAGAAAAACCTTGAGACGGGGAGGCTACAACCTCGCGTAGCATGGGATCAAATTTCTATACACACGCTCTAAGGGGGTGCCCCCCCCTCTCGGTCCCAACCGGAAACACCCATGCCCCCTGACCGGATGACTGGCTTTAATCCTGGGCCAAGGTACCATCATCCCAGCCCCTCTGTTTGGTGTGTACACGGAAAGAGGTTACCAACTTACTAAACCGCATCCTGGCAAATGAAACATGTGGCAGCACGGAGGGGGAAAGAACGATAACGTGACTCCGTCCACGTTAACGTCGGAATTCGTCGGATGACGCAAGGCTGGTATGCTACAACAGTGCCACCTTGCTGCCCTTCATGTCACCACATGATTAGGCCATCTCTCATCAGAGATCATCGCAACTTTGGAAAAAGCGGGTAGTTTCCTCACAAGCAACGAGGTACTCACTGACACTCATATGCCACGCACAAACTGTCAAGCAAACATGCAAAACACCTATCATATGAAATGTTCAAACATGCTTCCCTGGTTCGGAGAAGTCGGAGTCTAGCTCGGCGAAGTTCGCGGCTCCGTCACCTCTCCCGGAACCTACGGCAATAACGAAAACGGGTACTAACGTGAAAACCAACGCGTGCACAGAAACTTTCCAAATAAATCTCATAAAAAACTAGACAAAATTTTAAGAATGTCAGAAAAAGAATCGCTCAAAAATTCCTTTTCATTAAAAGTTATAAAGGTTTCTGTCCATGGACTTATCTGTAATGAAACAGAAAAGTTCCAGGGTTCAAACTGAGAAAACAGAAAACGCTTCGGAAAGAAATGCGCAAGCTAAAGAGGGAAAGCGTATTTTGCCCGAAGGCGCCAACAGAAAACGGTTCGAGGGAGAATAGAACAGAGGCTGACATGCGGGGTCCACATGTCAGGTTTGAAAAGCTCGCCGGCGCCCGAAGACTTCGGTGGACGCCGGCGTCGAACCACGGCGAGTCAGGAGGATCGGAGGGTACCAAGAGCTTCAGCGTGTCCTTCCGCGTCGGTGGGTGGTGGACTCGACTGTCGGAGAGCACCACGTCGACGGCGACACTTTCTCCGGCGGACGGCGGCTCGGGTGGTGGTGGAGAACTCCGGTGGAGGGCTGCAAACTTTGAATTGAAGCGCGGGTCAGAAGGAGGGATGCATAGTGAAGCTACTGGCAAGAGATGGGAGGCAGAGGTGCACGCACGAGAGTGAATCGAGCTGGATCCCGTGGCGGGTCGCGGCGGCCGGAGTCGAGGAAGGAGACCTCCTCGGGGCCCTTCCAGTGGCTAGGCGTGCTCTAGGTGGAGTGCAGGGATGGTGTGGGTTCGAGTTGAAGCTCGGGGCCTCTATTTATAGGCGGATCGACGGGGTGGCCGTGAACGGAGAATCTCCGGCGAGCGATTACGGCGATGCAGTGGATTGGCAGGAGGTTTGAGTGGCCAGGCAGCATCAGTGGAAGTTACTGGTGTTATTCCCTCGCTAATCTCGGTCGGTCTTGGCGTAACGGCGCCGGTCCATGGTGGGGTGGCCACACGGGCACGTCGGCGGCAGAGAGCGCGCTCCGCGCCCTGCGGTTCACGACGAGAGTGGCAGCGCGTTCAGGGGAGTGGAAGGCCATGCGACGAGCTCCGGTGGCTTGGGCGGCGCTGGGTGGCGCCGTCAGCGCCGCGCCTCTCTCTGGCGGCCGCAAAGCCGCCGCTGGCGTCGGTCACGGGGCGGCGCACCTTCTGCTGCTCGTCGCCGACGTCCGCAAGGTGCCAGACGCTCGTGCGGTGCAGAGGACAAGGGGGAGGGGACAGGGAACACGGCGACACAGTGGCACTGGCGAGATCGACGTCGGGTTCTGAAGAAAACGACAGTGCACTGAAATGTTCTCTGAACTTTCTGAACCTGATTTTGGCAATGCACTGCAGGTGTTCGACAGAAGGATTTGGTAATGAGAAAAAAAATTCTGGAGCTGGTGCTTGGTGAGGTGACCACTCAATGCACCCAGAGGCTGCCTGATTTTACTTGGAATTTTTGGAGAAAGTTTTGAATGAATTTCACCAAATTTGACAAATCTGGCCCAAACTTGCAGCAAGTGTAGTTTGAAAAATTTGAACTGAAGACCAGTGGATCTTCGTGGATCTTGGTTGAGGGTTCAAAGGACTAGGAAGGGGAGTTGGTTTGGGGGCAAAAATCAAAACAGAAAGTGGAGTTCCTTTGTAAATCACCAATGGCTAGAATAGAAGACAGAAATTTATTTGATAGGTTTTGAATGGAAAATTTTATATGGAGAGGTACAACTTGCTGGATTTGATGCAAAACATGATCCAAGGATGAGGGGAGGGTTAGGAGAGTGGATTTGCACTAAGGCCATGGCAAGAGGGAATTGTTCAAAGTGGCAAGGGATTATTCCAAAAGCCATAGTGCAATTTCAAAGAGATTTTCAAAAGTCATTTTCCTCAAGTGAAAAGCATTTTGTCTTGAGTCAAAATAAGAAGTAAGAACCTCCAAGACCAAAAACAGATCTTGGGTGAATCCAAATAAAACTTTTGCCATAAAAAAATATTTGAAAGGGAGAGTACTTTTGAGGAAAAAAATTTAAATCACCTCCCTCAAGTCAAATAAATTTTTTTTGAAAAATCCAAATAAAAACTTGGGTGTCACAGTTAACAGCCATCGATCGATCGCTCAGGTTCAGTAACGCGTAGCCTACAGTGCAATCGCTTGGGTTCAGTTAGAGCCCAACGCCTCGCTTGGGTTCAGTTAGAGCCCAACGCCTCGCACACACGGGCGTACGTACGAGAGAAACGCGCATCGCTCGGCCCCCGACCACCCACCATAACCAGGGACTCCCCGATATTTTCCGCGCCCTTGCTTCTACCACGGTTTTTTCCGTCATGGACGGCCCAAAGAATGTCATGCAGCTGCGTCTCCGGCCCACCCAGGACGAAAAGCCCATTTTCTGTCATGATTTTTTGTCATAGAAGTAGGACCCCACCACATCTATGATGATACTGGGTTTTGTCACAATTATCGTCATAGAAGTGTCATAAGTATGACAGAAAATATTTTCGTTCGGCCCAAAATGTCACGGATGTCTCTTTTTTTTGTAGTGAAACATTGCGAATCTCGGTTTTTAAAAGTCTGTAAATCCAAAACTCACCAGGAAATCATGAAACTTGGCATGGTGTCACTACATGGTATATATAATTGTCCAATTTGGGCGAAGCTATATTACAAGCCTTTTACAAACCAGAGCCTGTTGCAACCCTCGTGGTTCCGGTATGGAAACATGCCCCTCTTGTGGGCGAAACGATAATCGATGCCTCTTCTCGCCTTGAACTTTGTTTTCTACAGGCAACATAGAATAACAGGAGTGTCGGGTTGAAATTTGAAACTGTTCAGGGTTCGTTTGGCCATTGTATATATATTACTAATTACTAAGTTTTCTATGCATTTAATGTAGTCCATAATTCAAATTTGAACTACAACCACATGCTCCAGTGAAGCAAAATGGGTGGGAAATCGTACATGTGTCATTGGGTGCATGTTTAGGTCTCGTTTAAGGAGTGAGAATGAATTACAAACTTGTCGTCATCCTGAAACAATGAGAATCTCGGTTTTTAAATCCTAATAAATAAAAAAGTCACCCAAAAAACATGAAACTTGGCATGGTTTCATGACATGGCACATATATGTCGTGGTAAAAAAAACGTCCAGTTTGAGAAGAGGCGCACACATTAGTAGCCAACGAAGTCCTTTTTGAAAAAAAAGCTGACACGTTAAAATCGTAAACGGTTGTATTATATTTACCGTGTCGAAATTTAACCATACTCGGTGGCGTGCGTGCAGCTGTTTGATTAGACGGGACGAGCGCGAGAAGTCTGCCATGCAGGTTCGATGGGACGCGTGCGAGCTGTCCGCCGCGCAGGCTCGACGGGATGCGTGCATCCTGTCCACCTCGCAGGCTCGACGGGACACGTGCGAGCAGCAAGGCCGCCCATGCTCACCGGGAAGCAAGCTCTTTGACCTCCATGCACCAGCCGCCGCCCGCCTCGCTGACAACTTCTCCATTAATGGGTTAATTAAAGCACCTGGACGGAGGGTGTTTGCTTGTGATCCCATGGCAGCATTTGCTTTGTTTGTGTTTTCAACTCGTATTCCACCCTAATTTAAATTGCCATATAGGGCAACGGATAATACGACCACAAATAAAATGGAAAGTGATAATACGACGAAAAATTTACAATGGCGCAGATAATAATTGTCTTACATATTTCGGATAATTTAAAATGCCACATGCGGCAAAGCCCGGAATACACGGGGGCAAGAGAAGAAGGAAATTGCAGACAACGATCTGGGTCGCTACTGTCTCTACTCGTCGATGGATCGCCGGGCGGCGAAATCCTCCAGCTCCTTCTTCAATTCCTCACGACTTTGCTTGAAAGCAACCACGGATTCCTCCACCTCCTGCTCGCGCTCAATCCGGAGCTTCCTCAAGCCACCCATCAGTTCCTCGACGACCACTTTCAGCGTCATCTCTGAGGCATTGCTCTGCTCATGCAGCATCTTCCAGCCGGCGGCCTCCTCCTCCTTCTCGGCGACCAACTTGAGGAGCTTCGCATTGTCATCCATGAGTTGCTCGACGAGGCCGTTCGCCTTTTCAACCGAGGCATCGCTGATCTTGAGCAGCTTCATCAAGACGTCGACCAGCTCGTGTTGCATAGTGACGCCAGCGAGAATATCATCGTCGCCGGCGAAGGACTTCATGAACACCGGCTCGTCGTGATGGCCGCCGCCGCGAATGCGCTTGTGAGAGCCCTCGCATGCCCGTGAGAGCCCGTTCGAGGGCTCCGCGGCACCGGGACATCTTTGCTGCGGCTGCAGCTTCGCGGCGGGACCTCTCTAGTGCTTTCGCGGCCTTGGTCTTTGCTGCCTAGTTATATGTCTGCCCTAAACTCCTCCTACCGGACATGGCGGAATGACTTGACAGAAAAAACCCAGTTTTGTGGGTGATCAGGAGAGGAACTGTGAAGTAATTTTTGAGTGGGTAGTTTTTATAGCCCGGTGCTAAGTGTGAACACATATTAGTTTGATAGGTGTGAACATATTTGCAATTACTTATTGTGTTGTAATCAGCAATGTGACGAAAAACAAGGTCAAAATTTATTGATGGCATAAGATTAACCACGTGGTTGCTCGCAGTTGAGGCGGCCGCGGCGCGCTCCGCTCTAGCGTCCCTGCGCGCGCTCTGCTCGCCGTTGAGGCGAAGTTTTTTTTGACTGAATACTGTGAGGCAAAAGTGAGCGAGTCCTGGATTAGGGGGTCCTCGGACAGCCAGACTATATCCTTTGGCCGGACTGTTGGACTATGAAGATACAAGATCGAAGACTTCGTCCCGTGTCCGGATGGGACTCTCCTTGGCGTGGAAGGCAAGCTTGGCAATATGGATATGTAGATCTCCTCCCTTGTAACCGACTCTGTAACCCTAGCCCCCTCCGGTGTCTATATAAACCGGAGGGTTTAGTCCGTAGGACAACAACAATCATACCATAGGCTAGCTTCTAGGGTTTAGCCTCTACGATCTCGTGGTAGATCAACTCTTGTAATACTCATATCATCATGATCAATCAAGCAGGAAGTAGGGTATTACCTCCATCGAGAGGGCCCGAACCTGGGTAAACATTGTGTCCCCTGCCTCCTGTTACCATCCGCCTTAGACGCACAGTTCGGGACCCCCTACCCGAGATCCGCCGGTTTTGACACCGACATTGGTGCTTTCATTGAGAGTTCCACTGTGCCGTCATCATAAGGCTGGATGGCTCGCCTTGTTGTCAAGGACAACATCACATCTAGGGGAGCCCTGGCTGTAGGCCAAACTCTCCGACTAGGCGGTTTCGTCTTGACCGCCTGTTCGGCCGCTGCGCCGACGATGACTTCTCGGGTCATCGAAAATAGCCTCCATGTCAGCTCGGGACTCGCCGAGCAGTTGGATCCAATGGAACTCTCTTCTTTGAACGAGCTCTTGGATCGCATCGCCGCTTTGGGAGTCGCTACAGACTATGATCAGATCGGGCTTAAACCTGACCAAAGGAGCAATGCGGCGATTCTTCCTCTATCTTGAGGACAAACTATGTCCGGATTCCCGAGCTCTCTGAGCCGGATACCCGTCTACGGGAGGACATCTCCCAAACCCTGAACCTAAAATCAAGCAGCGGGCCAGACCTATCGGGCAACATCCCGGAGCCCGAACTTCCAAGATCGGAAACTCCTCCGCCCCTGGGTCTCAGATCGGGTCAAGGTTCGGACTTAAATCCACCCACCCACCCAGATATAAATGATCTTTCCCACATTAGACAAGAGCCCCAGGAGACAGTACACCACTATTGGGCGAGATTCCTCCTTGTAATGAACAAGGTCAAGGACTGTCGCGAGGAAGACGCAATTTCATTCGTTTGCAATAATTGCACGGACAAGGGAATCCTCAACGCCATAAGTCACCGTGACATAGCACACTTCGCTGACTTGGCGGCCATAGTATGGAAGTACTGTGCGATGGAAAGCGCCTGGAAAACCTAAACAAAATTTTGGGATGCTCCGGCTCTGACAAAACCCCCAGTCCGAACTAAAAGGGTGCACTCTCGTAAGTCGCCCGACCCAATTACAAAGAAGCAAAAGCCCACTACAGGGCGTGGAACCGTATTGGAGGGATGGCTTAATGGGCCATGCAAATTTCACAGTACAACGGATACCATACCAACACACAGCCTTAGAGCATGTTGGGTACTCCGGCAGGTGGCCAAGAGCGGTGAGGATCTCCTCATTAAAAATACCGCAGAGCACCATCCCATGGATAACAACAATACAGTATTGAAAGTCTTCGAGACCTTTGCCTCAAATAATAGGCGTAAGCGAGCACTCCGCAGCCTTGCCGAAGTCTGCCACGTGGCAGCAATAAATCCATGGAGCGACACGGCTATCACCTTCAATGCCAGTGACGAACCTAAATACCGAACAGTCCGAGCACCGGCCGCTTTGGTCCTTAGTCCAATTGTGGACGGCTTTCGGCTTAATAAAGTGCTCATGGACGGCGGCAATGGATTAAACCTCATCTATGAGGAGACTCTTCAAAAAATGGAAATAGACAGAAACCGCATTGAGCAATGCAGCACGACCTTCAGAGGAATTATCCCTAGTCGGGAGGCACGATGCGCTGGGAAAATCACACTAGATGTGGTATTCGGCATGCCGGAGAATTATAGGTCTGAAGAAATCACATTCCAAGTGGCCTCGTTCAGTAGCGGATACCACGCCCTTCTAGGGCGGGAGGCATTCACGACCTTCCAAGCCATACCCCATTATGGGTACATGAAGCTCAAAATGCCGGGGCCCAATGGAATCATCACTCTAGCTAGTGATCCGGACATAGCACTCCGCGCCGAAAACAAAACAGCTGCACTGGCCCTCGAGGCATTATCTGAAGCCCTCGCGGCCGAGGAATTAACTGCGCTGCGCTCCAAAGTGGACAGGGACGACGTGATACTCGACAAAAGATCCAAGTCCACCTCTTTTAAACCAGCGGATGAAATAGTCAAATTCCAAGTCCACCCAATGGACCCTACAAAAACAGCATCCATCGGGGCACAGTTAAACCCCGCTATAGACGCCGCACTACGGGAGTTCCTGCGCGAGAATTGGGACATATTCGCCTGGCATCCTTCAGACATGCCAGGAATCCCACGCAGGCTGGCCAAGCATAGCATTAACATCCTAAAGGGATTCAAGTCGGTCAAGCAGACTCTTCGGCGTTTCTCTGAACCTAAGCGACAAGCCATGGGAGAGGAGCTAGCCAAGTTACTGGAGGCCGGATTCATTAGAGAAATAAAACATCCGAACTGGCTAGCAAACCTAGTGATGGTACCAAAGAAGGATAAATCATGGCGCCTATGTGTCGATTTCAAGGACCTTAACAAGGCTTGCCCCAAGGATCCCTTCCCCCTCCCCCGCATCGATCAAATTATCGATGCTACTGCAGGACACGACTCATTGTGTTTCCTCGACGCATACTCCGGATACCATCAAATTAAGATGGCGGAGTCCGACCAAGCTGCAACAGCATTTATCACCCCATACGGCCCCTTCTGTTTTAACACCATGCCTTTCGGGCTTAAGAACGCCGGCGCAACGTATCAACGCATGATTCAGACATGCCTGGAAAAACAGATCGGCAAAACAGTGGAGGCATACGTAGACGATGTGGTCGTTAAAACCAGACACGTCGAATCCTTAATAGACGACTTGAGGCTCACGTTCGACAATCTCCGAACATACGACATCAAGCTCAATCCGGAAAAATGCGTTTTCGGCGTGCCCGCCGGAAAGCTCCTGGGCTTCATCGTCTCTATAGAGGAATTGAAGCAAATCCGACTAAAATCCGAGCTCCGTCACAGTTGGCTATCCCAACTGACCTCAAGCAAATCCAGAAATCAACTGGATGCGTGGCGGCCTTAAGCCGCTTTATCTCCCGATTAGGAGAAAAGGCACTACCCCTTTATCGCCTTCTTCGGCGCACCGAACACTTCGAGTGGACGGATGCGGCCACAGCCGGATTGGAAGAAATAAAAGCCATCCTGGCCACCAACCCAATCTTGGCCGCGCCAAATGTCGGCGAACCAATGCTGTTATATATAGCGGCAACTCACCAAGTTGTAAGCGCAGTGCTCGTCGTCGAACGAGAGACGGACGGACATAAATTCCCACTTCAAAAGCCGGTATACTATGTATCCACTGTCCTCACTCCATGCAAATCACGGTACCACATTATCAAAAGATAGCATACGCGGTATTTATGGCATCCCGGAAATTATGACACTACTTTCAAGAGTGTTCAATTACGGTGGCCTCGGAAGTACCACCCAACGACATAATAAACAACGGCAATGCCACGGGCCGGATTGCCAAATGGGCTATCGACCTCCTCCCGTTCGACGTAACATATAGACCACGGCGAGCCATTAAGTCGCAAGTACTGGCCAATTTTTTCGCTGAGTGGACAGAAGCCGAACTCCCTAAACAATACGGCGCGTACTCCAATTGGATCATGCACTTCGACGGCTCTAAAATGCTGTCTGGTCTGGGGGCTGGCATCGTCCTGACATCCCCCACTGGAGATACAGTCCAATACGTACTCCAAATACTATACGCAGACTCCAACAACGCAGCCGAATACGAGGCCCTGTTACATGGTCTCCGGATGGCAGTTTCCATGGGCATTCAACGCCTGGGGGTGCGTGGGGACTCGAACCTCGCAATATCTCAAATAAATGGAGACTTCGACGCCAAGGATCCGAAAATGACGGCTTATCGCAACGCCGTCCTCAAAATGTCAGCTCAGTTCGAGGGGCTTGAATTCCACCATGTGGCTCGGGAAAACAATCAGGCGGCGGATATCCTCGCCCGTATCGGCGCTAAGCGTGACCCTGTCCCACCTAACATCTTCTTGGAAAGGTTGTTTAAGCCATCTGTGGTATGGGAAGGGGACACTGGTAACAATAGTCCGGACCCGGCCACAACACCAGATACCGAACACTCTGACACAATCGGAGGCTCTGCCACCGAAATAACACCTTCAGCCCACGTGATAATGGTCGTCATCGCCCCGTGGACAGAACCATTCCTGGCCTACCTAACCAAGCAGGAACTACCCAAGGACCAAAATGAGGCACGCTGCATAGTGCGGCGGTCTAAAGCCTACAAGGTCCACGAGGGAGAGCTTTATAAGAAAAGCACTACCGGAGTCCTTCAAAGGTGCATCTCCGAAGAGAAAGGGCGGAAGCTTTTGGCAGAAATCCATGCTGGACTCGGCGGCCACCACGCTGCAGCCCGGACCCTTGTAAGCAAGGCCTTCCGTACAGGTTTCTATTGTCCGACGGCCCGAGCAGACGCACAGGACCTTGTTCAACGTTGCGTCGGTTGCCAGCTTTTTGCAAACCAAAGCCATATACCACCTACCGCTCTCCAAACAATCCCCATTACTTGGCCCTTTGCAGTCTGGGGGCTTGATATGGTCGGACCCCTCAAAGGGGGAACCCATAAGAAAAACATACCTATTGGTCATGGTGGACAAACTCACCAAATGGATAGAAGCCAAACCAGTCAAAACGGCTGAACCCGGACCGGTGATAGACTTCATATCTGGGGTTGTACACCGTTATGGCATCCCCCACAGCATCATCACCGACAACGGCTCGAACTTTACAGCCGACAAGGTGAAACTTTGGTGCAGCAACATGGGCATCAAGCTCGATTATGCTTCTGTCTATCACCCGCAAACTAACGGTCAAGTCGAGCGAGCAAATGGTCTTATCATGAGCGGCATTAAACCCAGATTAGTGCGGTCCTTAAAGGAATCAAACACGCACTGGGTAGAGGAGCTCGACTCCGTACTATGGGGGCTGCGGACCACGCCGAATCGCACTACTGGATACACACCGTTCTTTATGGTGTACGGCGCAGAGGCGGTACTGCCCTGCGACATAATTCATGACTCACCTCGAGTGCGCATGTATGAAGAAAAAGAGGCCGAGCTCGATCGGCAGGACAGTTTGGGCGCCCTGGAGGAGGAGCGTGACGTGGCAAAAGCCCGTTCCGCATTCTATCAGCAACAGGCTTGAAGGTATCAAAGCAGAGAAGTACGGGCCAAAACTTATAACATTGGCGAACTCGTTCTACGCCTACCGGAGAAGAAAAAGAACAAGCTCAAGCCCAAATGGGAAGGTCCCTTCATTATTGACCAGGTTCTGACCGGTGGAGCGTACCGTTTGCGGGATGCATCGAATAATCGACTCGAGCCAAACCCATGGAACGCAGCCAGACTCCGAAGGTTCTACGCCTAGTGCCGGACTCTATGTTCGTCTCCTTACCTCCATCAATTTTTTACATATCCGTTATCTGTCTTTTCTCTCTTTCTCTCCTTTTTTTCCTTTTCTTCAAGGCCTTAAAAGGCTAAATTGTGTCTTGACTACACAATCTTGACGCGCTAACCGCGCTCATTATACCTGGGGGCTTCTTATACAGAAGCTTAATATAACCATTTTCCGGGCTTTATGCCCCACACATGTGTTATTCTTCCACATGTACCTTTCTTCGCCATTATATGCATCGATATGACTTAAGTTTTGGCCAAGCTAGGTTGCCTGGCTCTTGTGTTTATGCCCTACGTTCCCGTTAATTCGGCTAGGGCATAAGGGGAGCACCTCTGCGATTGTTACTGCCGGGTCAGCCGGATGTGTACCTCAGACTGGGTGAAGCCGAAAGCTAGCGTTCTTAAGGGAATACTTGGTCGGTGAACAAAAGATGACTTTTATTTATTTTAATACATGCCCCCAGATGTTTATAGCCTGCGTCTCTTTTCCCAGTTCAGACATGCACATTAGGGCATGCGTACCCAGGGAAAGGAACCCTTAACGGAACTATTCTCCCTGGAAGATGTTTCTTACTACCCATGTAATATAACATAGCTAGTTGGGTACTTGTCTGTTCAAGCACTTATGACCCCTACGCCTGGTCTCCACGCGTACCCCGGTTTTTACATAACTGAGCGGGTATTCGGATACACTCCGGACTATTGGGTCCAGAGGTCGAAGCGAAAAGGTCCGCCATGACAAATGATTTACAATCCGGCTAGGGACAATATATGTCACTTGAAGTACACAGTCACTTAGACTGACTAAATTCTTCTTCTATACCATCCAACAGGATGTCTAGCCTACAATCCTGTTGGGAATACTTTGCGGCTAATTCTACTTGGTCATACACCAAACTGACGGGGATCTCCTTCCCGTCAGGCCCCACATGTCTGACCTCGGCCATGTTGTTAGGGTCAACCTTGGTATACCGCGTCTTCACCATGGCCCAGGCTTCCCTCGCACCTTGTCGGCAGGCTGATATCTTCCATAATCGGAAGCGCCGCCGCGCTCCCTTGAGCTTCTCTACAAGCTCCCCCATGCCCCCTGGCAGGGAGACGGATGGCCACAAGGCTTGGGCAATGCCCTGCATCACCTTCCGAACTTGTTCATGCAGTTGTGAGAGCTCTAGCAGAAGATCACCCGCGGACCCGAGCATCTCCTCCTCGGGACGACCCGTCAGCATACCTGCAGATATAAATCTGTTAGCCGGTCTCTTCGCCGAACTCCTTAAAAGTTCGTTCAAGCACTTACTGAAAATGTCGCGTCGAAGCCTCTTATTCTCCTTTACGGAGTCAGCAAGCTGGGCCCAAACATCCTTTAGTTCCACGCCCAGCTGGATATTAGCATCTTGGAGATTATTTTTCTCCTCCCTAACCTTTTTAAGCACGCGCTCACCAGCCTTTAGCTATCGTTGGGCATACGGCTCGTTCCCTATCACGACCTCCGGATTCGCTCCGGAGTCATCTGCAGAATCTATTGTTAGATTTGCACGCATGCCGCATACTGTCTGGTATCTGTCGTTCTTTACAATAGAGACAAGTGTTACCAGAGGGGCCCTTCTCGGACTCTTTCAGCGCGGCAACTGCGGCCCGTAGCTGGGCTTTGCACTCTTCCAGCTCTTGAGACAATTGGGTATTCTTCTCTGTAAGAACCTGCACACATAATGATCCTTAAATCAGTTGTGTCAACTGTTTCAAGTCTCAGGGGCTGCTGATATATATAATCATCAGATTTTCTTACCCGTATATCCTTTACATACTGGTCCGTGGCTCTGGCAAGACCATTTTGAGCAGCATGGATGTACGCGTCTCCTGAGTTGAAGGCATCAAACGCCTCTTGGGAGAAACAAGCGTCACGGAGTACGGCCCGGCGACGCCTGTGATTCATGGCGCTCTCCACTTCGGAATTTGTAGCAGATAGTCTATCCGCATCCTCTGTAGGAGGAGCATCCGGCGTTTGCCCCGTGTTAGCTTCCGCCTCTATGTCCGGTGCTGGAGCCCGACTGGTGGAGGCGTGATCGGCAACCTCTCCGGATATAGTCCAGCGAGCGTTTTTCCTACTAGGAAACATGGACGTTATTATATTTTAAGAAGACGACAACCACGGAGCGAGGTTCTGTATCATACCTCTGCGACGGTGTCTCAGTCCTGACCGCCTTCCTTTTTAGCCTACCTGGCTTCGGTGCCCCTTGTTGGCGAGTCGCTGCGGGTTCGGCGTGGCGTCCCGAGGGCCTTCCCTATAAGACACCATATGTGTACGGTAGGTGAAGTGCATAAAAGGGGATCCTTTTCGGAAGTCGGGACTCTGGTTTTACTTACATGTTATGCAGGGAGTAGCCCAGGATAGTCGGCTATGATGGCCACCATGGCATCATCACAGCTCAATTGATAGAACGTCCTGTCGATCAGCTCTGCAAATATGACCGGATCCTCTTCGAGTCCGGGATCGAGGGCCCGGTCGGGGTCCTCCGGTTGTGGAGGCGGGCTGTGGACCTCCCTTACAGCTTTTCGCAGTTCCTGCCATAAAACGGCAAGGTAAGTACTTATGACGAAGAATGCGGCAAGGTTGGGAGTAAAAGGTGACAGCTCACCCAGCTCGGAGGGTTGTACATGGAGAACCCATCCCGTGGCTTAATGCGGATGAACTCCTCTTCCTCTCCCTTGTACAAATCGGACAGGATTTTTGCTAGAGCAGCAACTGAGTCTGGTCCCTTACGCCCGCAGCGGGTGGCATCATCTTCCCTGTTAAAGTGCCACATGGGGTGCCCTCGATATTGAAGTGGTTGTAACCCCCGCATTATACATTTGACATAACCTCGATTATTGTCAATCCTGATTGAGCCAGCATTTTAATCTGGCCCATCAGGTAAAGGACTTCTCCGTTATCTTCCTCCTGAGGGCTCTGAGGGCGCCAGTTGCGGCATTTCTTCAGGGGAGCATTGTCGAACTCAGGGAGGCCCATCCGAATAGGGTCCGGAAGGGGGACGTCCACCATATAAAACCACTCCGAAGGCCAGTCCTCAAATGTCTTCTTCGGAGTACCGGACAGGTATCCGGTCCCGGCGATGCGCCATATTTCGGCTCTGCCCACTTGGTACAGTGACCCCTCCTGTGTACGGGGTACGAGGCAGAATAACCTCTTCCATAGCTCGAAATGAGCTTCGCAGCCCAGAAACAGCTCGCAAAGGGCGACATCGCCAGCAATGTGTAATATGGAGGCGGGAGTGAAATTATGCAGCTGGAGGCCATAGAACTCCAGGAGCCCGGGGAGGAACGGATGAATTGGAAATCCAAGCCCTCTTAATAAGTAAGGGACGAGGCATACCCGCTCCCCCATGGATGGGCTGGGAACCCGCTGTTATACGTGGCGAGCCCGGCTCGAACGGGAACCATATACGCTGGAGGGAGAAACCCCTGGGTCTGTAACTCTACTAATTGGCTGTGAGGGACGAAACACTTCTTCCAATTGCCGGGCTTAGGGCTACGGGAGCGAGAGGAGGAGCTGCGACGACCGGCCATGTTGGAATGGATTTTTTCCGGGCGCGCTCCGATGGATACTCGTTGTGGGAGGATGGTGTGATCTGGATCTGAGAATCCCCGTCTCTTTAATAGATGATTTACCCACATGGCTAGGGTGGCAATTGTAAAAATGCCCCGACTTCTCGCATTCGCTCGACGCATGGAGAATATCCATTATTAGGCGCGGAAGCCAAGGAGTGCAACATTTATGGGAAGCCGGACACTACTCAAACAAGTATTCAGAATTTGGAGAAGAACCAGCCTTGCAATGCCGAAGACAATCTGCGCACCGGACTCATCGCCATTAAAGCCTGGTTCGGGGGCTACTGAGGGAGTCCTGGATTAGGGGGTCCTCGGACAGCCGGACTATATCCTTTGGCCGGACTGTTGGACTATGAAGATACAAGATTTAAGACTTCGTCCCGTGTCCGGATGGGACTCTCCTTGGCGTGGAAGGCAAGCTTGGCAATACGGATATGTAGATCTCCTCCCTTGTAACTGATTTTGTGTAACCCTAGCCACCTCCGGTGTCTATATAAACCGGATGGTTTAGTCCGTAGGACAACAACAATCATACCATAGGCTAGCTTCTAGGGTTTAGCCTCTACGATCTCGTGGTAGATCAACTCTTGTAATACTCATATCATCAAGATCAATCAAGCAGGAAGTAGGGTATTACCTCCATCGAGAGGGCCCAAACCTGGGTAAACATTGTGTCCCTCGCCTCCTGTTACCATCCGCCTTAGACGCACAGTTCGGGACCCCCTACCCGAGATCCGCCGGTTTTGACACCGACAAAAAGCCCCACAGTCCTTTATTCAAAAGCCACACCAAATGGTCCAGTACAATCTCAAACTAAATAAGTACAAAAGGGAAAGACGGCTAGGCTTAGGAGAATGGTGTTTTGGCTCCTAGGTGCCTATGCACCCATTATCGAAATACATATTTCGAGAAGTTGAAAAATTCCAAACAAAAATCCCGCGTGTATATTCGGACATTTTATGTGTGTGCACAAGGTTTCCGTGAAAAATGACGTTTTTTGTGGCTTGTGTAAAAAGATAAAGAAATGCCTCGTGAATATGCACCCATTGTCGAAATACATAAGTCTAACTAAAACTTACCTATTTACATACAACATTCATCTATATACAACCAGGAACATTACATCCAGCATTGAATTATCACCACTACAAAGATAAAATAATCCCAGGAAAAGGTCAAGGTAGTGTATTGATCCATTGCAGCAGTAAGGGCTTCACAGCAACCTTCATTCTGTGGGAGTGTAGAGTGATCTCATGAACGAACTTCGCCTTCCATGCTCCAAAGGTAGGCCTGACGTGCCTAAAGATTCTGTCATTTCTTGTTGTCCAAATGCACCATGCAGCCAGGAACACTACCTCAAAAAAGAAAGGATGATGGAACCCTCTTTGAGCTAACAGTATGCAATCCGTGTTAAACAAACCAGCTTGCCAATATATTTGTAAGTAGTTCCAAACTCTGGTATTGAAATTGCACTTAAAGAAGAGATGATCTCTATCTTCATGCACCTGTGCAACACACATAGCGCAGAGATTATCATCATCCTCGGATCTCAAGTGGCTTCTGAGAAGCATATCTCTAGTGTTTAATCTGTCATTTAACATGAGCCAGGCAAAAACCTTGATTTTCATGGTGCATTTACTTTTCTAGATCCATTTGCCAGGATCATCATCAGGCAAGGAGTGCATGAGCACATAGTAGCTCATGGCAAAAAAACTCCTTTCCCAGGGGTCCAGGACCAGGAGTTGGGTGCATTAGGGTCTTTCTCCAATCCCTGGATGTCAAGTTGCAAGGTTTGAAGTTCATCCATTTCCTTAGGAGACAATGGGAGTTGGAATTGCGCTTCAAGGTCCAAGTCCTGAATGAAATCTCTAACTAAGATCTTATCATCCAAAGTAAAGGAGAAAAGGCGTGGAAATCTCTCTTTAACTGGGTTGGAGCAAGCATTGAAGATCCATGAATCATGCCAGAAGAGCGCAGTGTCACCTGAATTAACTATGACTATTGAATTCTCTCTATAAACATCATTAATTTTCATGATGTCTCTCCACCAAAAGGATCCACATTGAACTGTTGCATGTGGAACTAAACCATTATAGTAGGTGTCCCAAATTAGGGAGACCCATGGAATATCTGCCTTGTTGTAGAATTTGTGAAGGTGCTTAGTGAGTAAAGCCCTATTCTGAATAGCCAGGTTGATGATACCCATGCCCCCTTGTCTTTAGGTTTGCACACCATAGGCCAAGCTGCAAGGGACTGCTTTGGGGTGTCAGAATTGCCTCTCCACAAACACTTCCTCATAATTCTCTCCAGTTGTTTGATAATTGCAGCAGGCAGACTCAGACTACACAAAAAAATAGATTAGCATGGATGATAGAACTGATTGCAGCAATTGTAACCTGGCTCCTTGTGATAGGAGGGAGGAATTAGCAGACAATCTCCTTTCCACCCTGTCAACAACAGGGATGAGATCTACAATCCTAGGCTTAGTAGTTCCCACAGGAAGCCCTGGATATGTGAAGGGCAAGGTACCCACTTGACACCCAAAAATTGCTGCAAGTCTGTTTGTTTCTTCAGGTGACACATTAATGGGCAGAATACATGATTTGTGGAAATTCACTTTCAAGCCAGTAGATTTATGGAAAGCAACCAACATATCCTTGAAAGCCAACAGTTGAGTCTCATCAGCTTGCACAATGAGCAAAGTATCATCAGCATATTGGACAATTGGAAATTCAGTGTCATTGGATGGAATGGGTAGGGTTAGCAGTCCATCAGAGAGCATTTTATTTACCACAGTTTGTAATAAATCAGCAGCAATGACAAAGAGCAAAGGTGAGAGTGGATCTCCCTGCCTAACTCCTCTCTTGAAATTGAACTGTTTACCTGGCACTCCATTTAGCATGGTAGAAGATGGTCCAGATGACAAAAGCTCCTTAACCCAAGATATCCATTTGTCATCAAAACCTTTGTGCTTTAACATCAATAAAATAAGATCATGTTCAACAGTGTCAAAAGCCTTTGCAAAATCCAATTTGAGTATCAGAATTGGTCTCTTGGATTGGTGGCATTGATTAATGTATTCCAGGCTCTAGGCAATGCAGTCCTGGATGGATCTAGACTTGAGGAAGCCATATAGGTTTTTATGGATACATGTGAGGATAACCTTTTGCAGCATGTTAGCTAGAAGTTTAGTTAAAAACTTTAGACAGGTGTTTGTTAGAGAAATTGGTCTGAAATCATTTGGCCCCTCTGGTGATAGGACTTTTGGGATTAGAGTAACCAAAGAACCATTAATACTCTGCAGAGAGATCTTGCCATGAAAAAGTCAGAGAAGAGCTTGTAAAAATCCTCTTTTATAATGTGCCACAACCTCTTGACAAATAATCCAGTAAAGCCATCAGGACCAGGAGCTCTGTCCAAAGGGAGTCCTTTCAGTACTTCATTAATTTCCTCCTCAGTGAAAGGCCCAGATAAATCCTCTAGACCTGATACAGGATGAATAAGCTCTCCCAAATCAAACTGCATATCAATTCCCTGTGCAATTCCCATTCTGTCTCTGTAAGAGCCCCACAGTAATCCGGCCATTTCACTATGTGAAGACACAGTCAAACCATCCTCAGTCACTAGGTTGGAGATTGAATTTCTTCTAAACCTTTCTGTTGCCATAGCCTGAATTTTTTTAGAATTTTCCTCTCCCACTTTAATCCACCTGATTGTACATCTTTGCTTCCAATAAACATATTGCAAATGAAGCAGGTCCTCAAGATGAAGCTTAACTAATTTTCTAAAGTTAAACTCAGGCCTGGACAGGGGTCTCTGATCTTCCAAATTGCCAAAGGCCAGAATAACAGCATTGCAAGCTTGCATTAACAATTTTAACCTGGAGAGTCCGTTGAGGCAAAGTTACAATGGCAACGGTTAATAATTCTTAATAATTGTCTTACATATTCAAGATAATTTAAAATGCCAAATGCGGCAAGGCCCAGAACACTCACGACCTACATATGCACACAATTATAATAAAATATAAGCTAAAAGGATGAGCTGGCGGCCTTCCGATGATGGTCTTCTCGGACTCCATGATCAGCATAGCACCCTTGCGGCCGTTCACTCCGAGTGTCCCGACCCGCCTCCGCCTACAGAGCTGCTGGCGCTGGGAGGCTCTTGGGGCTGCAAGGCCCCTTCCAGAAGAGTTTGACAGCGTGCAATCGCGCGCATGACAACTCCACGGAACTGCTCCATTTCCATGTCTCTGGCCTGGTAGCAAATTCCGTCGATCACCTGCATCCTCAAGATATCATGTTGGCGATGTTCTACTTCGTCGGGGACGTCAACTCTTCCAAGGATGCGCTCGAGCCTGGCCACCACATCATCGGGATGGAGGTTCACATGGCTGCCGCGGGCAGTGATGAAGCCGCAGGCTGCCTTTGTCTTGACTGAATCGCAGAGGTCCTCTGCCCATTCCTTGCGGGGCATCAGGCTCTCGATGAGCACTGGTGATGGCGGTTCTTCGGGTGGGTCGTCGATCATGCCGCCGAGCAGCTTTGGATCTTTTGCACGGTGGATGGCAAACTGCTCATCACACCTCCTCTGCAATATGTCGATTGTGCTCCCAAGGACTGTGATGCCGATATCGCTGCCGATGGGCCATGGTGCCTACACCGGCCGATGAAGCTCTTGCTCCCCAACCTGCTCCAGCTCATTCTCCTCGCCGAAGATGTAACGCAGGTAGGCGTCGACGTCGAAGCTTTGGTCGTTACCTGGCATGCTTGGAATAACTAATGGTAGATGGGTGAGGACTAGATCTTCGCAGAGTGTCACGGCGGTGCGTTGCCGCCTGGGTTATATGCAGCAAGCCGTTACCTAGTGGCGGGAAACCGGTGAGGGAATATGCGTGGATTTTACAATTCACCCATGTGGAGCGCGGGAAGCATTCGCTCGAGCGCGGGAAGACTAAGTGGAGCACACACACAACACGAATACCGTATCTGGTGCCACGTATTATTTATCACACAAGTGTTAACATAAGGAAATGCATGTGTAACTTACGCACACGAGTACTCGCAGACGCATCGTGTGCGATACTCCTACCAACCGCAAGCAACTAGTTTGCATTTTTAAAAGTTTTTTGTACACACGGAATCGCACACGAACTAACTGTATTAACCGTCTGTGTTGTAAATTCTCATCGCAAACAGTTCATCTGAGTCGGCTGTTTGCCACGTATCACACACATCTTGTTAAGTTGAACCGTTTCTGTTGCGTTCACTAATCGAAAACAGTTCGTCCGAGTGAACCGTATGCCCTATATCACACACACCTTGATCTGGCTAACCGTTTATGTTGCACTCCCTAATAGCAAACGGTTCATCGGAGCAAACTGTATGCCGTATATCGCACACATATTGATATGGCTGCTCGTTTCTGTTGCTTTGCCTCATCGCAAACAGTTCGAACGGGTTAACCGTGTGCCCTACATCGCACGCGCAACTAAAATCTGAACCGTGTTTGATGCATCCTCCATCGCAAACGTTTTGCAGCTTTTTTGACGGGTTTTTTACATCCCCGTTTGTGATTAATGCATCGCACACAGTTTCATGAAAGGGTCTCTGATCGTAGTGTCGCGTTAGCAGCATCCTGCAGTAGTGATTGTTGCTCGCCTCACAAATCATGACTGAAAAACAGAAAACATAAATGCAAACAATGAGTTATAGATTGGACAAAATGCAACAATAAAAAAATGGCTCTGATGCACTAAAATAAAATGCAAGGAGCCATAAAAAAGGCTTTGCTCCACTATTATACAATTTCAGTGATAGAAAAAGCAGCAGAACTAAAAATACACTACTCAAAAACTATGGTGTTGCACTAAAGATGAAAAATGTCTGAAAAAGCCTGAAAATTATATGCCGCAATTTGCTAGCTCAAATAATGTAGGCCATGATGTTGCTGCAATGAATCTCATCTAAAAATTATGTACTGGCCAATAGAAAATCCATGAAAACAAAAACAAGGTTTACCTGAACATGCTCCGTTCAGGATCGATTTTCATGATCAACCAATCCATGAAATCACTTGGTACAGAGAAAGATCCTATATTCAGCAGCGCCCCAAAACACCCCTCGTTTATCACTGCCCACTTATCAGCATGATCCTTCAATAGCATTTTCCCAATCGAATGTAACCGAGACGCAGAAAATCGTGAAGCAAAGGACCCATCAGTAGGTGCCTCATCATCCATCGCAGGATCGCTACAAAAAAAGAAAAAAGATTAGATAACTAAATTTGGTATGACACATCTGAAACAACATGCACAACACTGCATTTCAGTTGCTCAAAAACACACACCAAAAATGCAACAATTCGACACATCACTGCACCCATGATTGACCAATGTCTGAAAAAATCTCTAACCTATCAATTTTGATCATGGAAGCATCTTCTGAAGCATGCTTGGCATAAACAACCTACTGTCCATCTACTATCATAACCTATGAAAAAATATCTCTGAACCGTGATCTAAATGCTGACATGAAAAACACAAGTTTCTGAATCAGCTATTGTCTCTGCATGAAGAAAAAATTGAAAAGCCTAAACTACTATGTTCTTTGATGTTGCTGCATTGAATCATAATAAAAAATCATTTCTAACATGACAGCATCACCACGCCCCAACCCACCCCCTCATCTCCATTTGGTTACACATAGGAAGTGGAAATCCATCCCACACAAACTCCATCGGCTCAACCCTGCTGATTGTTTTCCTATGAAAGCACCCCCTACTGATGCAAGCAACGCCGTGATGCAATGGATCAGGGAGCCCGAAACTCCATCAAACCAAGCAGATCCGGGCGGGCCTCAAATCCCACACCTCCCGCCACTCCCCTCCCCGCCCCCCATACACCAGATCCAGTGACCCATGAACCTAGGCGAACCTATCAACCACCACCCCACCTCAAAACTAGATCCAGCACCTCGAAAAGCATACCTCCTACAAACCTTAACACAGCACTATGCAGCAGAAATGGAGGGAGCTTTGATTGCTTACTTCGCCTAAGGAGCGACGCCGTCCATCGCTTCGTTTGGGACTGCGCGAGTCACCTGCCTCCCAGCAACCTTCGGCGCCGCCGCCTGCCCACCTCGCACCCTAGAAGATCGTCGCATCAACGTCCTGTGTCGTGTGCCGCGGAAGAGAAGGAAAGGAGGGAAGGCAGAGACAGACCGGGATGCTGCAATTATTGCCCCCTTGGAGACACAGGTGCCAGCCAGGTGCGACTTGGTCCGCTCGCGTCCCACGCGCAACCAGAAGTGTCCGATCTGTCCCGGTCGAACGGCGTGCGAGGCGGTTTCCTTTCGCCAGAAATCATCCAGTTGAAGTTAAATGTTTTCCTTGTTTCTATCAAAGATATGTATCCCTTCGTCTATATTTACTTCATATATTAAAGATATGCTTTGTCTCGGGTCAAATTTCGTACAACCGGACCCCCTCAAAACCTTCCTATATAGCCGGATGTATGACCCGATCACTGTCTGATCACAAAAATGTCATCCAAGAGCATCTGCAGCCTGATACAGCAAATCTGATGCCTCAAACGACCGCGGACGCGTCGATACAGCAAATCCGACGAATCAAATGCCAGTGGACACATCCAGGAGCGGACAATAACCGGTCACATCTCAAATAATAATCAATTCCACAACTGGATACCTTAAATTAGAAACCTCAAATACATACTATTACATGCAACGTAAACCTAATATTAAGCAGAGCTTGTCGGGCTCCGCCGTGCCTATGTCCGCGGCCGGCTACGCCCCACAAAGTGTTGGTCCAGTCACGGTGAGGTAGAGTAGGATATGGCCCACGAACGGGCTCACGGGACTCTAGGTGCCATCGTCCCCCATGCCCTACTCTTCCTCGTCGAATCCCGGAACCCTGACGGTGCCGGTAGACGTGAAATCGATGATGGATCCTGATACGGCTCCAATGTATCTATAATTTTTGATTGTTCCATGCTATTATATTGTCCATCTAGGATGTTTTATATGCATTTATATGATATTTTATATGATTTTTGGGACTAACATATTAACCTAGAGCCCAGTGCCAGTTTCTGTTTTTTTCCTTGTTTTGAGTTTTACAGAAAAGGAATACCAAACGGTGTCCAATGGACGTGCCAATTTTTGACGATTTTTTATGGACCAAAAGAAGACCCCGGAGTAAAAGAGTTGGGCCAGAAGA
>NC_057805.1:494951135-494956350 GCF_018294505.1 Triticum aestivum | reverse complement strand
CTCTCCGGTAGAAACTTTGGGGCACTCTTTGAAGTTCTTTGTGTAGGTTGAATAGATGAATCTGAGATTGTGTGATGCATATCGTATAATCAAACCCACGGATACTTGAGGTGACATTGGAGTATCTAGGTGACATTAGGGTTTTGGTTGATTTGTGTTTTAAGGTGTTATGCTAGTATGAACTTTAGGATAGATTTAACGGAAAGAATAGCTTCGTGCTATTTTACTACGGACTCTTGAATAGATTGATCAGAAATGATAAGTTTGAGGTGCTTTCGTACCCTACAATAATCTCTTCGTTTGTTCTCCGCTATTAGTGACTTTGGAGTGACTCTTTGTTGCATGTTGAGGCATAGTTATATGATCCAATTATGTTATTATTGTTGAGAGAACTTGCACTAGTGAAAGTATGAACCCTAGGCCTTGTTTCAACGCATTGCAATACCGTTTGTGCTCACTTTTATCATTAGTTACCTTGCTGTTTTTATATTTTCAGATTACAAAAACCTATATCTACTATCCATATTGCACTTGTATCACCATCTCTTCGCCGAACTAGTGCACCTATACAATTTATCATTGTATTGGGTGTGTTGGGGACACAAGAGACTCTTTGTTATTTGGTTGCAGGGTTGTTTGAGAGAGACCATCTTCATCCTACGCCTCCCACGGATTGATAAACCTTAGGTCGTCCACTTGAGGAAAATTTTCTACTGTCCTACAAACCTCTGCACTTGGAGGCTCAACAACGTCTACAAGAAGAAGGTTGCATAGTAGACATCAAGCAGTTTCTGGCGCCGTTGCAGGGGAGGTGAGTGCTTGAAGGTATATCTTTAGATCTTGCAATTGAATCTTTTAGTTTCTTGTTTTATCACTAGTTTATTTTATAAAAGAGGACTACAAAAAAATGGAATTGAGGGTGCCTCATATGCTTCATCTTTTTAATATCTTTCATGAAAATAAGGATTCCGATAATTGTGCTCAATTGCTAGAGGAAGAATGCATTAGAATGTTTGGCACTAAATCTTTGAATGATGAGCATGATTGCAATGTTGTTAGTATGAACTCTTTGAATATCCATAGTACTAATGATGATTGCACTAGTCATGATGAAAATGTCTCTTATAAGCATGTCAATTTTTGTGGAGTGCATAGAGTTTGTAAGTACACACCAAATAGGGAAGATAGATTTTGCAAGAGGCATAAGTATTTAGAAACTAAATGGTTGCAAGAGAGGCTAGATGCTTGTGCTGAAAATTTAAAATTTCTTTGCCATCCTTGTGAACTTTGCAATGAACGTGATCATTTAAATCCCCAATGCAAATTGTTTCATGATCGTATCGTGTCCAAAAATTGTGATGACTTGATTTCCCTTGCGCATCATAATGAACTTAGTTTGCTTGTGGGTTATGAAGAAATGAAACGTATAACTAAGGATATGCCAGAATTTGTCCTTGATAAAGTTCTTGATTTTGATCTAGAGGAAATTTATATGTATTGTGCGGTGAATTGCATTGAAAATTCTTATATTGCCAATTACATAAAGAAAAGAAAACAAATAGAAGATGAAGAGAATACTAATGAAAGGGAATAGACTTCCCAATATTCTCCTATTATTTCTTATGATGAATCAAGTAACGAGGAGGAGCCTTCTATTCAACCAATCTCATTAATAAGGAGCTCCAGAAAGAGGATTAACCCCACACATGATGCGAAGAAGAAAAAGAAAAGACGGAGAAGCAAAGGTAAAAAGGAACCCCCCCCTCAAATGATGTTGCTCCTATTACTCATTGTGATGATGATAATTGCTATACTATTGGTGTTATCCATACTATTAATGATGAGAGTGATTATGCTTATGATATGAAGAGGCCCAAGCTTGGGGATGCTATGTTTGATGAGAATGACATGTTTGAGAATATATTTGCTGCAATTAATGTTTGTCCCAAGCTTGGGGATGCTATGTTTAATGAAGATGATACTTTTAGCCTCCCAAATTTTGATGAGCAAAGCATGCCTCCTACTTATGATGATTATATTGATGAAAGTGGGTTTGGAAGAGTGTCAACTTTAGGAAGTAATGATCCCACTTTTGGAGGATGTTGAATCTTATTGTGATAAATATGAAATTGGATTTGGAGAGGTCATGACTTTATTTAGTGATGATTCCACTATCTTGGAAGAGGTTTCAATCGATTATGATGAGAACAAAGTTGCTACTTATGATAATTATTGTGATGATACGTATGCTATAAAAAGTAGTGATGATTATATTTATAAAACTTTTCATGATTATGATTACCATTTTTCTGAACTTTATTCTTTCAATGTGGAAACAATTTATAGTATTCGAGTTTCTTATGACACTCCCACTATTATTCATGAGAAGAAATTTGCTTATGTGGAGAGTAATAAAAATTATATGCTTGTAGAGCATGAAAAGAATGCTTTATGTGATGGTTATATTGTTGAATTCATTCATGATTCTACTGAAAATTATTATGAGGGAGGAACATATGCTTGTAGGAATTCCAATAATATCAAGTTTCCTCTCTATGTGCTTAAAGTTTTGAAGTTATGGTTGTTTTGCCTTCCTATGCTAGTTGATTATTGTTCACATAAGTTGTTTGCCCACAAAATCCATATGCATAGGGAGTGCGTTAGGCTTAAATCTGCTAGTCATATTCTTCATGATGCTCTCTTTATGTTTCAATTCTTATCTTTTATGTGAGCATCATTGAAATCATCATGCCTAGCTAGGGGCGTTAAACGATAGCGCTTGTTGGGAGGCAACCCAATTTTATTTTTGTTCTTTACTTTTTGTTCCTGTTTAGTAATAAATAATTCATCTAGCCTATGTTTAGATGTGGTTTTATGTTTTAATTAGTGTTTGTGCCAAGTAGAACCTTTGGGAAGACTTGGGTGAAGTCTTTATGATCTTGCTGTAAAAAAACAGAAACTTTAGCGCTCACGAGATTAGCTGCCATTTTTTAATGGAGAGTGATTTTAAGTTGATTATTTTTTCAGATAATTAATAGACAAATTCCTCAGGTCCACCAATTTATTTCAGAATTTTTGGATTTACAGAAGTATTCGAATGATACAGATTACTACCGACTGTTCTGTTTTTGACAGATTCTGTTTTCTATGTGTTGTTTGCTTATTTTGATGAATCTATGAGTAGTATCGGAGGGTATGAACCATAGAGAAGTTGTAATACAGTAGATATTACACCAAAATTAATTTAGAATGAGTTCACAACAGTACCTAAGTGGTGATTTATTTTCTTATACTAACGGAGCTTACGAGTTTTCTGTTGAGTTTTGTGTTGTGAAGTTTTCAAGTTTTGGGTAAAGATTCGATGGACTATGGAATAAGGAGTGGCAAGAACCTAAGCTTGGGGATGCCCAAGGCATCCCAAGGTAATATTCAAGGACAACCAAGAGCCTAATCTTGGGGATGCCCCGGAAGGCATCCCCTCTTTCGTCTTCGTTCATCGGTAACTTTACTTGGAGCATATTTTTATTCACCACATGATATGTGTTTTGCTTGGAGCGTCATTTTATTTTCTTTTGTTTTTACTTCTGTTTGAATAAATACCAAGATCTGAAATTATTAAATGTTAGAGAGTCTTCACATAGTTACATAACTATTCAACTACTCATTGATCTTCACTTATATCTTTCGAAGTAGTTTGTCATTTGCTCTAGTGCTTCACCTATATCCTCTTAGAGCACGGCGGTGGTTTTATTTTGAAGAGATAGATGAACTCTCATGCTTCACTTATATCATTTTGAGAGTCTCTAAACAGCATGGTAGTTTGCTTTGGTTATGAATTTAGTCCTAATATGATGGGCATCCAAGAGGGATATAATAAAAACTTTCATATAAAGTGCATTGAATACTATGAGAAGTTTGATTCTTTATGATTATTTTGAGATATGAAGATGGTGATATTAGAGTCATGCTAGTGAGTAGTTGTGAATTTGAGAAATACTTGTGTTAAAGTTTGTGATTCCCATAGCATGCACGTATGGTGAACCGTTATGTGATGAAGTCGGAGCATGATTTATTTATTGATTGTCTTACTTACGAGTGGCGGTCGGGGACGAGCGATGGTCTTTTCCTACCAATCTATCCCCCTAGGAGCATGCGCGTAATGCTTGGTTTTTGATGACTTGTAGTTTTTTGCAATAAGTATGTGAGTTCTTTATGACTAATGTTGAGTCCATGGATTATACGCACTCTCACCCTTCCACCATTGCTAGCCTCTCTAATACCGCGCAACTTTCGCCGGTACCATACACCCACCATATACCTTCCTCAAAACAGCAACCATACCTACCTATTATGGCATTTCCATAGCCATTCCGAGATATATTTCCATGCAACTTTCCACCGTTCCGTTTATTATGACACGCTCCATCATTATCATATGGCTTTGCATGATCATGTAGTTGACATCGTATTTGTGGCAAAGCCACCGTTCATAATTCTTTCATACATGTCACTCTTGATTCATTGCACATCCCGGTACACCGCCGGAGGCATTCACATAGTCATATTTTGTTCTAAGTATCGAGTTGTAAGTAAATAAAAGTGTGATGGTCACCATTATTAGAGCATTGTCCCAGTGAGGAAAAGATGATGGAGACTATGATTCCCCCACAAGTCGGGATGAGACTCCGGACGAAAAAAATAAATAAAAGAGGCCAAAGAAGCCCAAATAAAAAAAGGAAAAGAGAGGCCATAAAAAAGGCCCAAAAATGAGAGAAAAAGAGAGAAGGGGCAATGCTACTATCCTTTTACCACACTTGTGCTTCAAAGTAGCACCATGATCTTCATGATAGAGAGTCTCCTATGTTGTCACTTTCATATACTAGTGGGAATCTTTCATTATAGAACTTGGCTTGTATATTCCAATGATGGGCTTCCTCAAAATGCCCTAGGTCTTCGTGAGCAAGCGAGTTGGATGCACACCCACTTAGTTTTATTTGTTGAGCTTTCATACACTTATAGCTCTAGTGCATCCGTTGCATGGCAATCCCTACTCACTCACATTGATATCTATTGATGGGCATCTCCATAGCCCGTTGATACGCCTAGTTGATGTGAGACTATCTTCTCCTTTTTGTCTTCTCCACAACCACCATTCTATTCCACATATAGTGCTATGTCCATGGCTCACGCTCATGTATTGCGTGAAGATTGAAAA
>NC_057805.1:494949698-494951125 GCF_018294505.1 Triticum aestivum | reverse complement strand
ATACTGAAACCTCCAGAACATAACCTAGATCGGGAGTTCCGCCACCGCAAGCCTCTATAGCCACCAAAAACAAATCGGGACCTTGTTCCAGCACCCTGTCGGAGGGGGGATCCATCACCGGTGGCCATCTTCATCATCCCGGCGCTCTCCAAGACGAGGAGGGAGTAGTTCACCCTTGGGGCTAAGGGTATGTACCAGTAGTTATGTGTTTGATCTCTCTCTCTCGTGTTCTTGATTTGGCACGATCTTGATGTATTGCGAGCTTTGCTCATATAGTTGGATCTTATGATGTTTCTCCCCCTCTATTCTCTTGTAATGGGTTGAGTTTTCCCTTTGAAGTTATCTTATTGGATTGAGTCTTTAAGGATTTGAGAACACTTGATGTATGTCTTGCATGTGCTTATCTATGGTGACAATGGGATATCACGTGATCTACTTGATGTATGTTTTGGTGATCAACTTGCGGGTTCAGTGACCTTGTGAACTTATGCATAGGGGTTGGCACACATTTTCGTCTTGACTCTCCGGTAGAAACTTTGGGGCACTCTTTGAAGTTCTTTGTGTAGGTTGAATAGATGAATCTGAGATTGTGTGATGCATATCGTATAATCAAACCCACGGATACTTGAGGTGACATTGGAGTATCTAGGTGACATTAGGGTTTTGGTTGATTTGTGTTTTAAGGTGTTATGCTAGTATGAACTTTAGGATAGATTTAACGGAAAGAATAGCTTCGTGCTATTTTACTACGGACTCTTGAATAGATTGATCAGAAATGATAAGTTTGAGGTGCTTTCGTACCCTACAATAATCTCTTCGTTTGTTCTCCGCTATTAGTGACTTTGGAGTGACTCTTTGTTGCATGTTGAGGCATAGTTATATGATCCAATTATGTTATTATTGTTGAGAGAACTTGCACTAGTGAAAGTATGAACCCTAGGCCTTGTTTCAACGCATTGCAATACCGTTTGTGCTCACTTTTATCATTAGTTACCTTGCTGTTTTTATATTTTCAGATTACAAAAACCTATATCTACTATCCATATTGCACTTGTATCACCATCTCTTCGCCGAACTAGTGCACCTATACAATTTATCATTGTATTGGGTGTGTTGGGGACACAAGAGACTCTTTGTTATTTGGTTGCAGGGTTGTTTGAGAGAGACCATCTTCATCCTACGCCTCCCACGGATTGATAAACCTTAGGTCGTCCACTTGAGGAAAATTTTCTACTGTCCTACAAACCTCTGCACTTGGAGGCTCAACAACGTCTACAAGAAGAAGGTTGCATAGTAGACATCAAGCAGTTTCTGGCGCCGTTGCAGGGGAGGTGAGTGCTTGAAGGTATATCTTTAGATCTTGCAATTGAATCTTTTAGTTTCTTGTTTTATCACTAGTTTATTTTATAAAAGAGGACTACAAAAAA
>NC_057805.1:494947620-494949067 GCF_018294505.1 Triticum aestivum | reverse complement strand
CGCCAAAAATTCCTATAAATACTGAAACCTCCAGAACATAACCTAGATCAGGAGTTCCGCCGCCGCAAGCCTCTGTAGCCACCAAAAACCAATCGGGACCCTGTTCCGGCACCCTGCCGGAGGGGGGATCCATCACCGGTGGCCATCTTCATCATCCCGGCGCTCTCCAGGACGAGGAGGGAGTAGTTCACCCTCGGGGCTGAGGGTATGTACCAGTAGTTATGTGTTTGATCTCTCTCTCTCTCGTGTTCTTGATTTGGCACGATCTTGATGTATCGCGAGCTTTGCTATTATAGTTGGATCTTATGATGTTTCTCCCCCTCTATTCTCTTGTAATGGATTGAGTTTTTCCTTTGAAGTTATCTTATCGGATTGAGTCTTTAAGGATTTGAGAACACTTGATGTATGTCTTGCATGTGCTTATCTATGGTGACAATGGGATATCACGTGATCTACTTGATGTATGTTTTGGTGATCAACTTGCGGGTTCAGTGACCTTGTGAACTTATGCATAGGGGTTGGCACACATTTTCGTCTTGTCTCTCCGGTAGAAACTTTGGGGCACTCTTTGAAGTTCTTTGTGTAGGTTGAATAGATGAATCTGAGATTGTGTGATGCATATCGTATAATCAAACCCACGGATACTTGAGGTGACATTGGAGTATCTAGGTGACATTAGGGTTTTGGTTGATTTGTGTTTTAAGGTGTTATGCTAGTATGAACTTTAGGATAGATTTAACGGAAAGAATAGCTTCGTGCTATTTTACTACGGACTCTTGAATAGATTGATCAGAAATGATAAGTTTGAGGTGCTTTCGTACCCTACAATAATCTCTTCGTTTGTTCTCCGCTATTAGTGACTTTGGAGTGACTCTTTGTTGCATGTTGAGGCATAGTTATATGATCCAATTATGTTATTATTGTTGAGAGAACTTGCACTAGTGAAAGTATGAACCCTAGGCCTTGTTTCAACGCATTGCAATACCGTTTGTGCTCACTTTTATCATTAGTTACCTTGCTGTTTTTATATTTTCAGATTACAAAAACCTATATCTACTATCCATATTGCACTTGTATCACCATCTCTTCGCCGAACTAGTGCACCTATACAATTTATCATTGTATTGGGTGTGTTGGGGACACAAGAGACTCTTTGTTATTTGGTTGCAGGGTTGTTTGAGAGAGACCATCTTCATCCTACGCCTCCCACGGATTGATAAACCTTAGGTCGTCCACTTGAGGAAAATTTTCTACTGTCCTACAAACCTCTGCACTTGGAGGCTCAACAACGTCTACAAGAAGAAGGTTGCATAGTAGACATCAAGCAGTTTCTGGCGCCGTTGCAGGGGAGGTGAGTGCTTGAAGGTATATCTTTAGATCTTGCAATTGAATCTTTTAGTTTCTTGTTTTATCACTAGTTTATTTTATAAAAGAGGACTACAAAAAA
>NC_057805.1:494946484-494947119 GCF_018294505.1 Triticum aestivum | reverse complement strand
GTTTGAGAACATAAAAAGTATGAAACAATTGATTGGCTTGTCATCGGGGTTGTGCATGATTTAAATATTTTGTGTGATGAAGATAGAGCATAGCCAGACTATATGATTTTGTAGGGATAGCTTTCTTTGGCCATGTTATTTTGAGAAGACATGATTGCTTTATTAGTATGCTTGAAGTATTATTGTTTTCATGTCAATATTAAACTTTTGTTTTGAATCTTATGGATCTGAATATTCTTACCACAATAAAGAAGATTACATTGATAAATATGTTAGGTAGCATTCCACATCAAAAATTCTGCTTTTATCATTTACCTACTCGAGGATGAGCAGGAATTAAGCTTGGGGATGCTTGATACGTCTCCAACGTATCTATAATTTTTTATTATTCCATGCTATTATATTATCCATCTAGGATGTTTTATATGCATTTATATGCTATTTTATATGATTTTTGGGACTAACCTAGAGCCCATGCCAGTTTCTGTTTTTTCCTTGTTTTTGAGTTATACAGAAAAGGAATACCAAACAGTGTCCAATGGACGTGCCAATTTTTGACGATTTTTTATGGACCAAAAGAAGACCCCGGAGTAAAAGAGTTGGACCAGAAGAGTCCCGGGCTGCCCACGAGGGGC
>NC_057805.1:494941469-494945785 GCF_018294505.1 Triticum aestivum | reverse complement strand
AAAAAATGGAATTGAGGGTGCCTCATATGCTTCATCTTTTTAATATCTTTCATGAAAATAAGGATTCCGATAATTGTGCTCAATTGCTAGAGGAAGAATGCATTAGAATGTTTGGCACTAAATCTTTGAATGATGAGCATGATTGCAATGTTGTTAGTATGAACTCTTTGAATATCCATAGTACTAATGATGATTGCACTAGTCATGATGAAAATGTCTCTTATAAGCATGTCAATTTTTGTGGAGTGCATAGAGTTTGTAAGTACACACCAAATAGGGAAGATAGATTTTGCAAGAGGCATAAGTATTTAGAAACTAAATGGTTGCAAGAGAGGCTAGATGCTTGTGCTGAAAATTTAAAATTTCTTTGCCATCCTTGTGAACTTTGCAATGAACGTGATCATTTAAATCCCCAATGCAAATTGTTTCATGATCGTATCGTGTCCAAAAATTGTGATGACTTGATTTCCCTTGCGCATCATAATGAACTTAGTTTGCTTGTGGGTTATGAAGAAATGAAACGTATAACTAAGGATATGCCAGAATTTGTCCTTGATAAAGTTCTTGATTTTGATCTAGAGGAAATTTATATGTATTGTGCGGTGAATTGCATTGAAAATTCTTATATTGCCAATTACATAAAGAAAAGAAAACAAATAGAAGATGAAGAGAATACTAATGAAAGGGAAGAGACTTCCCAATATTCTCCTATTATTTCTTATGATGAATCAAGTAACGAGGAGGAGCCTTCTATTCAACCAATCTCATTAATAAGGAGCTCCAGAAAGAGGATTAACCCCACACATGATGCGAAGAAGAAAAAGAAAAGACGGAGAAGCAAAGGTAAAAAGGAACCCCCCCCCCCTCAAATGATGTTGCTCCTATTACTCATTGTGATGATGATAATTGCTATACTATTGGTGTTATCCATACTATTAATGATGAGAGTGATTATGCTTATGATATGAAGAGGCCCAAGCTTGGGGATGCTATGTTTGATGAGAATGACATGTTTGAGAATATATTTTCTGCAATTAATGTTTGTCCCAAGCTTGGGGATGCTATGTTTAATGAAGATGATACTTTTAGCCTCCCAAATTTTGATGAGCAAAGCATGCCTCCTACTTATGATGATTATATTGATGAAAGTGGGTTTGGAAGAGTGTCAACTTTAGGAAGTAATGATCCCACTTTTGGAGGATGTTGAATCTTATTGTGATAAATATGAAATTGGATTTGGAGAGGTCATGACTTTATTTAGTGATGATTCCACTATCTTGGAAGAGGTTTCAATCGATTATGATGAGAACAAAGTTGCTACTTATGATAATTATTGTGATGATACGTATGCTATAAAAAGTAGTGATGATTATATTTATAAAACTTTTCATGATTATGATTACCATTTTTCTGAACTTTATTCTTTCAATGTGGAAACAATTTATAGTATTCGAGTTTCTTATGACACTCCCACTATTATTCATGAGAAGAAATTTGCTTATGTGGAGAGTAATAAAAATTATATGCTTGTAGAGCATGAAAAGAATGCTTTATGTGATGGTTATATTGTTGAATTCATTCATGATTCTACTGAAAATTATTATGAGGGAGGAACATATGCTTGTAGGAATTCCAATAATATCAAGTTTCCTCTCTATGTGCTTAAAGTTTTGAAGTTATGGTTGTTTTGCCTTCCTATGCTAGTTGATTATTGTTCACATAAGTTGTTTGCCCACAAAATCCATATGCATAGGGAGTGCGTTAGGCTTAAATCTGCTAGTCATATTCTTCATGATGCTCTCTTTATGTTTCAATTCTTATCTTTTATGTGAGCATCATTGAAATCATCATGCCTAGCTAGGGGCGTTAAACGATAGCGCTTGTTGGGAGGCAACCCAATTTTATTTTTGTTCTTTACTTTTTGTTCCTGTTTAGTAATAAATAATTCATCTAGCCTATGTTTAGATGTGGTTTTATGTTTTAATTAGTGTTTGTGCCAAGTAGAACCTTTGGGAAGACTTGGGTGAAGTCTTTATGATCTTGCTGTAAAAAAACAGAAACTTTAGCGCTCACGAGATTAGCTGCCATTTTTTAATGGAGAGTGATTTTAAGTTGATTATTTTTTCAGATAATTAATAGACAAATTCCTCAGGTCCACCAATTTATTTCAGAATTTTTGGATTTACAGAAGTATTCGAATGATACAGATTACTACCGACTGTTCTGTTTTTGACAGATTCTGTTTTCTATGTGTTGTTTGCTTATTTTGATGAATCTATGAGTAGTATCGGAGGGTATGAACCATAGAGAAGTTGTAATACAGTAGATATTACACCAAAATTAATTTAGAATGAGTTCACAACAGTACCTAAGTGGTGATTTATTTTCTTATACTAACGGAGCTTACGAGTTTTCTGTTGAGTTTTGTGTTGTGAAGTTTTCAAGTTTTGGGTAAAGATTCGATGGACTATGGAATAAGGAGTGGCAAGAACCTAAGCTTGGGGATGCCCAAGGCATCCCAAGGTAATATTCAAGGACAACCAAGAGCCTAATCTTGGGGATGCCCCGGAAGGCATCCCCTCTTTCGTCTTCGTTCATCGGTAACTTTACTTGGAGCATATTTTTATTCACCACATGATATGTGTTTTGCTTGGAGCGTCATTTTATTTTCTTTTGTTTTTACTTCTGTTTGAATAAATACCAAGATCTGAAATTATTAAATGTTAGAGAGTCTTCACATAGTTACATAACTATTCAACTACTCATTGATCTTCACTTATATCTTTCGAAGTAGTTTGTCATTTGCTCTAGTGCTTCACCTATATCCTCTTAGAGCACGGCGGTGGTTTTATTTTGAAGAGATAGATGAACTCTCATGCTTCACTTATATCATTTTGAGAGTCTCTAAACAGCATGGTAGTTTGCTTTGGTTATGAATTTAGTCCTAATATGATGGGCATCCAAGAGGGATATAATAAAAACTTTCATATAAAGTGCATTGAATACTATGAGAAGTTTGATTCTTTATGATTATTTTGAGATATGAAGATGGTGATATTAGAGTCATGCTAGTGAGTAGTTGTGAATTTGAGAAATACTTGTGTTAAAGTTTGTGATTCCCATAGCATGCACGTATGGTGAACCGTTATGTGATGAAGTCGGAGCATGATTTATTTATTGATTGTCTTACTTACGAGTGGCGGTCGGGGACGAGCGATGGTCTTTTCCTACCAATCTATCCCCCTAGGAGCATGCGCGTAATGCTTGGTTTTTGATGACTTGTAGTTTTTTGCAATAAGTATGTGAGTTCTTTATGACTAATGTTGAGTCCATGGATTATACGCACTCTCACCCTTCCACCATTGCTAGCCTCTCTAATACCGCGCAACTTTCGCCGGTACCATACACCCACCATATACCTTCCTCAAAACAGCAACCATACCTACCTATTATGGCATTTCCATAGCCATTCCGAGATATATTTCCATGCAACTTTCCACCGTTCCGTTTATTATGACACGCTCCATCATTATCATATGGCTTTGCATGATCATGTAGTTGACATCGTATTTGTGGCAAAGCCACCGTTCATAATTCTTTCATACATGTCACTCTTGATTCATTGCACATCCCGGTACACCGCCGGAGGCATTCACATAGTCATATTTTGTTCTAAGTATCGAGTTGTAAGTAAATAAAAGTGTGATGGTCACCATTATTAGAGCATTGTCCCAGTGAGGAAAAGATGATGGAGACTATGATTCCCCCACAAGTCGGGATGAGACTCCGGACGAAAAAAATAAATAAAAGAGGCCAAAGAAGCCCAAATAAAAAAAGGAAAAGAGAGGCCATAAAAAAGGCCCAAAAATGAGAGAAAAAGAGAGAAGGGGCAATGCTACTATCCTTTTACCACACTTGTGCTTCAAAGTAGCACCATGATCTTCATGATAGAGAGTCTCCTATGTTGTCACTTTCATATACTAGTGGGAATCTTTCATTATAGAACTTGGCTTGTATATTCCAATGATGGGCTTCCTCAAAATGCCCTAGGTCTTCGTGAGCAAGCGAGTTGGATGCACACCCACTTAGTTTTATTTGTTGAGCTTTCATACACTTATAGCTCTAGTGCATCCGTTGCATGGCAATCCCTACTCACTCACATTGATATCTATTGATGGGCATCTCCATAGCCCGTTGATACGCCTAGTTGATGTGAGACTATCTTCTCCTTTTTGTCTTCTCCACAACCACCATTCTATTCCACATATAGTGCTATGTCCATGGCTCACGCTCATGTATTGCGTGAAGATTGAAAA
>NC_057805.1:494940800-494941435 GCF_018294505.1 Triticum aestivum | reverse complement strand
GTTTGAGAACATAAAAAGTATGAAACAATTGATTGGCTTGTCATCGGGGTTGTGCATGATTTAAATATTTTGTGTGATGAAGATAGAGCATAGCCAGACTATATGATTTTGTAGGGATAGCTTTCTTTGGCCATGTTATTTTGAGAAGACATGATTGCTTTATTAGTATGCTTGAAGTATTATTGTTTTCATGTCAATATTAAACTTTTGTTTTGAATCTTATGGATCTGAATATTCTTACCACAATAAAGAAGATTACATTGATAAATATGTTAGGTAGCATTCCACATCAAAAATTCTGCTTTTATCATTTACCTACTCGAGGATGAGCAGGAATTAAGCTTGGGGATGCTTGATACGTCTCCAACGTATCTATAATTTTTTATTATTCCATGCTATTATATTATCCATCTAGGATGTTTTATATGCATTTATATGCTATTTTATATGATTTTTGGGACTAACCTAGAGCCCATGCCAGTTTCTGTTTTTTCCTTGTTTTTGAGTTATACAGAAAAGGAATACCAAACAGTGTCCAATGGACGTGCCAATTTTTGACGATTTTTTATGGACCAAAAGAAGACCCCGGAGTAAAAGAGTTGGACCAGAAGAGTCCCGGGCTGCCCACGAGGGGC
>NC_057805.1:494782226-494940064 GCF_018294505.1 Triticum aestivum | reverse complement strand
CGCCCTACCTCGTGGACGACTCGGGGACCTCCCTGACTTGTTCCCGACGCCAAAAATTCCTATAAATACTGAAACCTCCAGAACATAACCTAGATCAGGAGTTCCGCCGCCACAAGCCTCTGTAGCCACCAAAAACCAATCGGGACCCTGTTCCGGCACCCTGCCGGAGGGGGGATCCATCACCGGTGGCCATCTTCATCATCCCGGCGCTCTCCAGGACGAGGAGGGAGTAGTTCACCCTCGGGGCTGAGGGTATGTACCAGTAGTTATGTGTTTGATCTCTCTCTCTCTCGTGTTCTTGATTTGGCACGATCTTGATGTATCGCGAGCTTTGCTATTATAGTTGGATCTTATGATGTTTCTCCCCCTCTATTCTCTTGTAATGGATTGAGTTTTTCCTTTGAAGTTATCTTATCGGATTGAGTCTTTAAGGATTTGAGAACACTTGATGTATGTCTTGCATGTGCTTATCTGTGGTGACAATGGGATATCACGTGATCTACTTGATGTATGTTTTGGTGATCAACTTGCGGGTTCAGTGACCTTGTGAACTTATGCATAGGGGTTGGCACACGTTTTCGTCTTGAGTCTCCGGTAGAAACTTTGGGGCACTCTTTGAAGTTCTTTGTGTAGGTTGAATAGATGAATCTGAGATTGTGTGATGCATATCGTATAATCAAACTCACGGATACTTGAGGTGACATTGGAGTATCTAGGTGACATTAGGGTTTTGGTTGATTTGTGTCTTAAGGTGTTATTCTAGTACGAACTCTAGGATAGATTGAATGGAAAGAATAGCTTCGTGCTATTTTACTACGGACACTTGAATAGATCGATCAGAAAGGATAACTTTGAGGTGGTTTCGTACCCTGCAATAATCTCTTCGTTTGTTCTCCGCTATTAGTGACTTTGGAGTGACTCTTTGTTGCATGTTGAGGCGTAGTTATATGATCCAATTATGTTATTATTGTTGAGAGAACTTGCACTAGTGAAAGTATGAACCCTAGGCCTTGTTTCAACGCATTGCAATACCGTTTGTGCTCACTTTTATCATTAGTTACCTTGCTGTTTTTATATTTTCATATTACAAAAACATATATCTACTATCCATATTACACTTGTATCACCATCTCTTCGCCGAACTAGTGCACCTATACAATTTATCATTGTATTGGGCGTGTTGGGGACACAAGAGACTCTTTGTTATTTTGTTGCAGGGTTGTTTGAGAGAGACCATCTTCATCCTAGGCCTCCCACGGATTGATAAACCTTAGGTCATCCACTTGAGGGAAATTTGCTACTGTCCTACAAACCTCTGCACTTGGAGACCCAACAACGTCTACAAGAAGAAGGTTGCGTAGTAGACATCAGATCCGTATTGGGAGTAGTCGGCGACATCCACCACGATGCGTCTGCAGCGCCTGGACTGGTGCACCATACGGGGTGTCAGAGAATGCGACTCTGCCTCACCAACGTCCATCGCCGCGAGGGCTGCCGTCGTCTCCTGTGCCCGCTGCCTCGCACGGCGGGCACGCCGCGCCATGTTTGCGTGAAACGACGCCCATGTGTTCACCTCCTGCTCGACGCACCAACGAAGGGGTTGCGCGCCCGTCACTTTGTTCGGACGCAAGATGGACCACACCGCCTCCGATGAGGCAGCGGCGACACACCTCGCGGCGGATGCATGCATCATTTGGGAAAACGCAAATGGATTCCCGGCGGAAGGAGTCCGAGTGCTACCGTCGGGTGGCGTCCTCCCGGAAGCGACGGAGGGCAAGCCAGATGGTCATCTACTCCTCGGGGCTGCGTGGGATGAAATCGGGGTCGAAGGATCTGGAAATGTAGGACTCGGGGATCCGCTGCCCGCCATGCCGGAGATTGCCGGACGGGAGCTTATGTGGCGGAGTGGAGGGGAGGGGAGTGGCTAGGGTTGGTCGGGGGAACGGATGGGGACGAATATATGTGGGATTAGATGGACAAGCATGGCCGGATCCGACATGAAGGATGTGCCCGGTCACGCCCGAACCACCCTACGTCCGCCCCATATTCGACCTGGATATAAGAGGTGTCGGTTAGCTCGACGTTTGAGACCGGTTTGAGGCGTTCATCTAAATCGGATTTTTTATCGGTTAGTGATCAGCCGTTGTGACGCCCGGATAATTAAGCTACAGTGAACCTCTGCTAAGGATGCCACGTCACTTCGATTACTGTTGCTAATCTCCCGTTAGTTCGAAACCGATTTAAATTCAAAGTCAAAATCAAGCAAACAATTAAAGGTTTTCAAATATTAAAACTAAAATGTTCGGTTGGTGCCAAATAATGCATAGGTAATTATTGTCGAGAAACCACACTTTTATAAAATGTTTAAGTAAACTAAAATGAATAAAATAGTAGCTAAACCAATTAAATAAATGCCTTTTGAATTTTATAAAATATTAAACTATTTTGTTCAGGGGTAAAACTTTTTAAGACAGTAGTTGGAATTGTAACTCCATTTTAGGTGTGGGTTTTGTTTTTGTAAAACTATAAAGTATTAAAGAAATAAAAGCAAACAGAAAAGAAAAAAGGGAAAATAAAACAAAAATAAAAAAGAAAACCCCCCAGGCTAGTTGGGCCTCGGCCCAGCCAGTGGCCTGCCAGGCCGGCCCACTCCCTCCCCTGGCCTATAACCCCCTGGGGGCACCGAACCCTAGCCCGATCCCCATTCCCCCCTCGCACTCCTCTCTCTCCCTCCTCTGCCCGATCTGGATCGGGGCAAACCCCGATCCCATCGGCCCGACACCGCCGTCGATCCCCGCGGCCACTACGCCGGGGCCCCCCTCGCCGGGACGCCCTCCCGCCTCTGCGCGAATGCCCCCGACGCCCTGCGCCCGCCCGTCGCCGTCCACCGCCGCCTGGAGCTCCGCGAGCCCCACCGGAGCCACCCCGTCGCCCCTTGTCGTCACCATCGCCTGGAGGACCACCTCGCCGGCCTGCTTCCTCCTCCCCGCCGGCCTGCCTCCACTCCATCCGCGTCGTCCCCGACGACCTCCTCGCCCCCCCCCCCCCCCCGCTGCCCCGTACCCCTACAACTCCCCCCGTGAGCGCCCCCCTCTCCTCCTCCGCTCTCTCTCTCGCACCCGCCCGTGCGACCACGTCGCGGCGCCCCTGCTCCTGGCCGTGCCGAAGCGCGCGCGCGAACCGCGCCCGAGGCGAACCCCATCGCGCCCTTGGGGCGCGCTGATGTCGCCTCCCCACTCCGTCGCTCCGGCCATCCTCGCCTTCTCGCACCACCAACGCGGCCATCTACGCGCGTGCGCGTCCGGCGCCCGCACTCACTACTGTTGTTACCTTTACCTGCAATCCTACATGCTTAGTATAGGATGCTAGTTTTCCATCAGTGGCCCTATATTCTTGTCCGTCTGCTGTGCTATACTATCGGGCCGTGATCACTTGGGCGGTGATCACGGGTATATACTTATACTATATACATGACACCTGTGGTGACTAAAGTCGGGTCGGCTCGTAGGAGTACCCGCAAGTGGATCTTTATGGCGGAGCGACAGGGCAGGTTGAGACCACCTAGGCGAGAGGTGGGCCTGGCCCTGGACGGCATCCACGGTTACTTCAAAATAACACGCTTAACGAGTTCTTGGTATTTGATCTGAGTTTGGCCATTTGGTCTATACGCACTAACCAGCTACGCAGGAACAGTTATGGACACTCGACGTCGTGGTATCAGCCGAAACTCTTTTTGATGTCAGCGACTGAGTGGCGCGCGGCACATTGGACCGTAAGCTCGCGCTTGTATTAATGGGGCTAGGTCTGCTTCCGGCCGCGTACGCAACATGCAGGTGTGCAATGGGCGATGGGCCCAGACCCCTGCGCGCATAGGGTTTAGACCGGCGTGCTGACCTCTCTGTTGAGCCTAGGTGGGGCTGCGACGTGTTGATCTTCCGAGGTCGGGCATGACCCAGAAAAGTGTGTCCGGCCAAATGGGATCGAGTGTGTTGGGTTATGTGGTGCACCCCTGCAGGGAAGTTTATCTATTCGAATAGCCGTGTCCCTCGGTAAAAGGACGACCCGGAGTTGTACCTTGACCTTATGACAACTAGAACTGGATACTTAATAAAACACACCCTTCCAAGTGCCAGATATAACCCGGTGATCGCTCTCTAACAGGGCGACGAGGAGGGGATCGCCGGGTAGGATTATGCTATACGATGCTAATTGGTGAACTTACCATCACTCTCTCCTACATGATGCAAGATGGAGGTGGCCAGAAGTGTAGTCTTCGACAGGATTAGCTATCCCCCTCTTATTCTGGCATTCTGCAGTTCAGTCCACCGATATGTCCCTTTACACATATACCCATGCATATGTAGTGTAGCCCCTTGCTTGCGAGTACTTTGGATGAGTACTCACGGTTGCTTTTCTCCCTCTTTTTCCCCTTTCCATTCTACCTGGTTGTCGCAACCAGATGCTGGAGTCCAGGAGCTAGAGATCACGAGGATGATTCTACATGGAGTTCGGCTTCGAGGAGTAGTTAGGAGGTCCCAGGCAGGAGGCCTTGCCTTTTCGATCGTTGCTACTTTTGTGCTAGCCTTCTTAAGGCAAACTTGTTTAACTTATGTCTGTACTCAGATATTGTTGCTTCCGCTGACTCGTCTATGATCGAGCACTTGTATTCGAGCCCTCGAGGCCCCTGGCTTGTATTATGATGCTTGTATGACTTATTTATGTTTTAGAGTTGTGTTGTGATATCTTCCCGTGAGTCCCTGATCTTGATCATACACATTTGCGTGCATGATTAGTGTACGGTCAAAATCGGGGGCGTCACAAGTTGGTATCAGAGCCGGCTGCCTGTAGGAATCCCCCTTTCCAACTCCTTGGCCGAAGTCGAGTCTAGTCATTGAAAAACTTTTACTAACATGGCTGTGTGGCTTACGGGCCCACGTCGCCATATGGGTGGTATTAGGATCTTTTACTCCTTGTCTATACTCTGGGACTCTGATCTCTCTTCTATTCGGGTTAGGTGAATTTTGCTAAATCTAACATTAGGATCTCGTTATCACTTTCACCCGGAGAGCCCCTTATTACTGATGATCGTCTGCTGCACGTGAAGACCCTGAAGATACTCTCCGCTGATAACCCGAGAACTTGTGTTCGCTTTTGCAATTCCCTTTCATCGATAAACTCCTATGGATAACCACGTATACTCGCCATTCATACAATTTTTCCCAGTTGATCTTGTTATTACAAGATACCCCGAAATTCTCTATGTTGTTCCAAGAATCCTTTGAGCTTACTGCCTTGCTGCTCTTTGTCACCTGAATACCCCTACGGATAATTCTCGCACTTACCGAGTATCCGCTCATCCCCAGTGGATTCAAGTATTTCACAAAAGTGTTCAAAATACCATTCGATCTTCCGAAAATCCTCAGGAGCCTTTTGCTCTTGAAATTCTTGCTTAATTGCATTATGATTAATCTTAAGTCTCGTAATCTTATTGGCATCTCTTGTCATTGTCATTTTGAGTCCGTTGATTCAATTTGTTGCGAATGCTCGCAATCCTCAATCAGAGCCTAGAATTCCTCCTTCCGGCTCAGACGTCATTTGAAACGTGAACTGGTTATCGACCAATCAAATTGTCGTCGATTGTACCCCTAAGTCTATTCAACTTATCCATTCTTAATCAGACCATTGGCTTCTGATCCCTTGATTTGGAAATGATAATTCCTTTGCATTTGAGCTTTGAATTACTCAGTTGTTTTTATAGTCCGATGCCCTTTCGTTCCTTCTTCCTCTGATAGAGTACCGATACTCTCATCAGCTTCGTTGTAGACCAGAAGACCCCTTGTTGGGTTATTATCCGACGGTGTCCTTCATATTCAATAACCTTGTGATCATTTCCATGGATATATAATGCCTTTGGTAATTTGTATCCTCTGCTTGATAACCATACTCTACTTTTGAGCTGGTGATTTTACTCTTGAAGTTTGAGGTATATGTTTCTAAGATGCCCCGATGGATTGAACCTATACCTTCCCTAAAAACCGTATGAACCCGAAGGTTTTCACAAGCCATACCCTTCTGGTATTTTACCAGATAATTTTCTACCATACAACTTCATCGAAGGCGAGAAGTGAATGAAAGGTTATGCATTGTAGAAGTGGGAGTCGACCTTGAACTTTGTGTTCATGCCCATGGACACGATGTAGATCTTATCATTAAAAGCTTCTCTTAAATTAATTATTCCCTTGGTATAAGTTCATCTTATATCTGTGATCTGGCCTTTTGCAATCGTGGTTCCGACCATGTTCTCCTTTAAATACCATTTCTCGTACAAGTTGAGCACTTGTCTTCTGCAGAGCAATACCCCAGTCCAACCTCTACTTTGATTTGTCGTCAAGTATTAACCCCCTGGTATCTCGAGATTATCACGGAACAGCATAACTTCTTATGAGTTCTTCATCAAGTACTACATTCTCACTGATTACAGTTTTTCACGGGCTTCGAGTTATTAAACACTCAAGGACATCGATAACTGAATCGAGTTCGCGTCGCGGTTAAACAACTCTTAGTAACCTTCTTTACTTGCGAGTTTGTACTCGATCACGTCATTCCTAGCCTGATTGGCTATATCATTATCGTGCTAAATTTTAACTGTGTTACCGAGTCCTTCTTCCCAGAGCACAATTTTCGACGATGAGCTAATCTTACGTCGATCTTCCTCGTCATACCATTTGTCCTTGAACAGCAAGCTTGATTTCGTGTTTGTGTCGTACTCGTGGTTCCAATAACCTTTCGCTTCATCATTCCTTTGACTTGATGTCATCACCGATTGATTAGATCTTCATGAAATCTCTCGACAATTGTGTCGTGATCATCATCAACATTCTGAGCTCTTACAGGATATCAATCGAATTCGTGATGAGAAATACCATCCTTATCCCTCGATAATTTTTATTATCATCGACAACACCCTTGACTCCCTTTCATCGCGAACTTGTCCACATTATGAATACAACTTGCTCTCCAGCTAGTGTTGTGTTCTGCCTTGAAGTATTACTTTCTTTTCTGTCGAGAATGTTGTGGGGATTGCTCCACCTCTTAGAAATTCTCGGTATGATGATACTTCTCACCATCACCATTCTTTCTTGGTTCTCGTGTTGATTCCAACCGGGGTATCAACAAGTGAACGACGCTGTTTGGATTCAGTACTTCTTGTAACCCTATTGCTTTGAAGTTAATGATCAATAGTTCATTTTAGCCTATCAGTTATTATATCACCATTCTAACAATTGATCAGGCTACCTATGCCCATATTTCGGGCGCACCTTTCAACCAATGTTTAATTGTGTATGTTTTCCTCGAACATACATCATTATATCATTCGATCTGACAAATGTTATCTCCTTGTTCACGTAGTTGTGGAAATCCATCTTTTGGAAATCACGATGAATTGTCCTTAGCCCATTAGCCACCTCCTTGTCCTCTCCTTGGGTTAATGATGAACTCTTGTTAACGGAAATCATTTCATAGTTCATTTCCTGAGAATCTTACAGTATCATCCCGTCAATTTGTCTGGCACCTTTTCTTCTCAAGCATCCTGAGTCTGAGGTTTCCTAACACCAATCAGATCTGAATCTCGGTCAGCTATGATGGTTAGAGCATGTTTTCAAGAGTTATAACATTGGTATTTATATGACCCGGTAAGGTGATGTCATGCCTAGCACACTTGACCGGAGGACCTATTGTTATAGTTCTTCCTTTCAGCAAGGTTATCCATTCTTCCATGAGGAAATTGTAAGACTTATTCTACAAGTTATTCCTGATGCATCCATTGAGTATCCAAAGTCCGACCCTTGCTTGAAGACCATGTCAATGCTATCCCGAAACATGTCTGTGGTACTCCGATTTTCGACAAGAACATTTGAAGCCCAATGCTAAATGTTTTCTTGCTCAATTATCCAAACACCGTTGTATGGGTAATGTCATGAACTTCCTCTCCCCTAACCTAAATGGTTTTCTACGTTATACCCTGTCATGGATATCATGCTCTACTTGTCCTTGGGAAGGATATACCCCTGAATTATGTGTTTAAACACATTTTTCTTTCCATTGTTCTGATTAAATCTGATGGACACTTTCCCTTTCCATTGGTTTGTTTAAACCATTTCTATGATCTATATGGTATAAGCAGTAATAATTCCCTGCTTGTGCAAACACCTCGGTGTACAACTCTGTCAGTAAGACCCTGTTACTATTGTTGATGACATTCCGGTAACCACCGATGGACGAGAACCTTGCCTATTGGTCCGCCCCGTTTCAACGAGCAGGGAAATGGTTCTCTTCGTCCCTCGCCCTTGGTACCGACGATGTTGCTGAAATATAACTGACAGGCTACCCTCTGACATGCCTTGCTATCATGATCGTGCAAGATGTCACCACCTTCCTACTTTAACCACATGGTGGGCCCCTAACCCACAGTTCCATAGGATCAAAACCTGAATCTCCTGTGCACCCCCTGTTCCCAAATTTATTCATCGTGCGTGGCCTCGTATGTAATTCACGGACCACCGTCCTACTGATCTATACTGGCATCAGACATGATACTTATTCCGATTGCTTTGAACCCCTTTCACACTCTGTTTCAGGCATCGGGCGATTGCCTGCCCGCTCGAAACTTCCCACGATACCTCCTTTGTTTACTATTGATATTTTCTTAAGTTTCAATTCAAGAGTTACTTTCCACCTTCCCTTGATGTTATCGACCAGATAGTCAACCTTGCAGAGGTCCGTTCTCCCGGGATACCCACCCTTTATTCTTCCGTAAGTACGATGGAGTTCCCGAAGCAGAGAAATGAAGACATCAATGTAATGAATTGACCTCTTCGAGAAGAGTAACCAAGACCAAGAAGACTCGTTAGAATTCGTAACCAGATCTTCCCCTTTACTCCGCCTCCTAAATCTCGGGATGAGATTTTTGTAGTGGAGGAGAATTGTGACGCCCGGATAATTAAGCTACAGTGAACCTCTGCTAAGGATGCCACGTCACTTCGATTACTGTTGCTAATCTCCCGATAGTTCGAAACCGATTTAAATTCAAAGTCAAAATCAAGCAAGCAATTAAAGGTTTTCAAATATTAAAACTAAAATGTTCGGTTGGTGCCAAATAATGCATAGGTAATTATTGTCGAGAAACCACACTTTTATAAAATGTTTAAGTAAACTAAAATGAATAAAACGGTAGCTAAACCAATTAAATAAATGCTTTTTGAATTTTATAAAATATTAAACTATTTTGTTCAGGGGTAAAACTTTTTAAGACGGTAGTTGGAATTGTAACTCCATTTTAGGTGTGGGTTTTATTTTTGTAAAACTATAAAGTATTAAAGAAATAAAAGCAAACAGAAAAGACAAAAGGGAAAATAAAACAAAAATAAAAAAGAAAACCCCCCACGCTAGTTGGGCCTCGGCCCAGCCAGTGGCCTGCCAGGCCGGCCCACTCCCTCCCCTGGCCTATAACCCCCTGGGGGCACCAAACCCTAGCCCGATCCCCATTCCCCCCTCGCACTCCTCTCTCTCCCTCCTCTGCCCGATCTGGATCGGGGCAAACCCCGATCCCATCGGCCCGACGCCGCCGTCGATCCCCGCGGCCACTACGCCGGGGCCCCCCTCGCCGGGACGCCCTCCCGCCTCTGCGCGAATGCCCCCGACGCCCTGCGCCCGCCCGTCGCCGTCCACCGCCGCCTGGAGCTCCGCGAGCCCCACCGGAGCCACCCCGTCGCCCCCTTGTCGTCACCATCGCCTGGAGGACCACCTCGCCGGCCTGCTTCCTCCTCCCCGCCGGCCTGCCTCCACTCCATCCGCGTCGTCCCCGACGACCTCCTCGCCCCCCCCCCCCCCCCCCGCTGCCCCGTACCCCTACAACTCCCCCCGTGAGCTCCCCCCTCTCCTCCTCCGCTCTCTCTCTCGCACCCGCCCGTGCGACCACGTCCCCGCGCCCCTGCTCCTGGCCGTGCCGAAACGCGCGCGCGAACCGCGCCCGTGGCGACCCCCATCGCGCCCTTGGGGCGCGCTGATGTCGCCTCCCCACTCCGTCGCTCCGGCCATCCTCGCCTTCTCGCACCACCACCGCGGCCATCTACGCGGGTGCACATCCGGCGCCCACACTCACAGCGCCCCGCCCACGCGGCCTTGCGCCTTGCTGCCGCTTGTGCGGTGGCCGCCGGCGCCTACCGCGCTCCCCCGCACCTGCCGAAGGCCGCCACTGCTCGTCTCGCCGGCATGTGTGCCCCGCAGCTCCCCGCACCCAGCGCTGCTCCTGACGTCGCCGGCCACCGAGGCCCCCAGGCGCGCTCGCCCTCGCCTCTCCTAGCGTCGGGTGCGAGCACCCGCACCAGTTCGCCCGTCGCCCGCTTTCCCCTCGCCCGTTCGTGCGGCGCCCGTTGGCCGACCCGCTATGGCCCCTAGGGCCAATGACAGATGGGCCCCACGCCCAGAACGTTTTTATATAAAATAGTTAAATAAAATAATAATTAAAAAATTAAAAATAATAATAAATAATTAATTAATTAATTAAGTTAATTAATTAACTTAATTAATCCTGTTAATATTAACTAATTAAGATTAATTAACCTAATAACTAATTAACCTAATTAATTACTGTTAATTAGCTAACAGCCCCTGACAGGTGGGACCCACCTGTCAGGTTGACCAGGTCAACGGTCAACGTTGACTGCTGACGTCATGCTGACGTCATGCTGATGCATTAATTAAATTTCGAATTAAATTAATTTATTAAATTCTAAAAATGATTTAAATCTTTAAAATTAATATAAAATAAACCGTAGCTCGGATGAAAAAACTTTGTACATGAAAGTTGCTCAGAACAACGAGACGAATCCGAATACATAGTCCGTTTGTCAGCCACACGTTCCTAGCATAGCGAACATGGAACTTTCCCCCTCCGGTCCGTCTGTCCGAAAACGCGAAACATCGGGAATACTTTCCTGGATGTTCCCCCCCTTTGCCGGTATCACCTACTACCGCGTTTTGGGCACACCTAGCATCACGCTTTGTCTTGTCATGCACCGTCATGCTTATGTTTGCATTATATTTATTGTTTCTTCCCCCTCTTCTCTCGTTAGACACCGAGACCGACGCCGCTACTACCCAGTACGACTACGGTGTTGACAACCCCTCCTTCTCGGCTGAGCTTCCAGGCAAGCCCCCCCCCCTTGATCACCAGATATCGCCTATTCTTCTCTATACTGCTTGCATTAGAATAGTGTAGCATGTTACTGCTTTCCGTTAATCCTATCCTGATGCATAGCCTGTCCTTGCTACTACTGTTGTTACCTTTACCTGCAATCCTACATGCTTAGTATAGGATGCTAGTTTTCCATCAGTGGCCCTATATTCTTGTCCGTCTGCTGTGCTATACTATCGGGCCGTGATCACGTAGGCGGTGATCACGGGTATATACTTATACTATATACATGACACCTATGGTGACTAAAGTCGGGTTGGCTCGTAGGAGGACCCGCAAGTGGATCTTTGTGGCGGAGCGACAGGGCAGGTTGAGACCACCTAGGCGAGAGGTGGGCCTGGCCCTGGACGGCGTCCGCGGTTACTTCAAAATAACACGCTTAACGAGTTCTTGGTATTTGATCTGAGTCTGGCCATTTGGTCTATACGCACTAACCAGCTACGCGGGAACAGTTATGGGCACTCGACGTCGTGGTATCAGCCGAAGCTCTTTTTGACGTCAGCGACTGAGTGGCGCGCGCCGCATTGGACCGTAAGCTCGCGCTTGTATTAAGGGGGCTAGGTCTGCTTCCGGCCGCGTACGCAACATGCAGGTGTGCAATGGGCGATGGGCCCAGACCCCTGCGCGCATAGGGTTTAGACCGGCGTGCTGACCTCTCTGTTGAGCCTAGTTGGGTTATGTGGTGCACCCCTGCAGGGAAGTTTATCTATTCGAATAGCCGTGTCCCTCAGTAAAAGGACGACCCGGAGTTGTACCTTGACCTTATGACAACTAGAACTGGATACTTAATAAAACACACCCTTCCAAGTGCCAGATATAACCCGGTGATCGCTCTCTAACAGGGCGACGAGGAGGGGATCGCCGGGTAGGATTATGCTACGATGCTACTTGGTGAACTTACCATCTACTCTCTCCTACATGCTGCAAGATGGAGGTGGCCAGAAGCGTAGTCTTCGACAGGATTAGCTATCCCCCTCTTATTCTGGCATTCTGCAGTTCAGTCCACCGATATGTCCCTTTACACATATACCCATGCATATGTAGTGTAGCTCCTTGCTTGCGAGTACTTTGGATGAGTACTCACGGTTGCTTTTCTCCCACTTTTCCCCCTTTCCATTCTACCTGGTTGTCGCAACCAGATGCTGGAGTCCAGGAGCTAGAGATCCCGAGGATGATTCTACATGGAGTTCGGCTTCGAGAAGTAGTTAGGAGGTCCCAGGCAGGAGGCCTTGCCTTTTCGATCGTTGTTACTTTTGTGCTAGCCTTCTTAAGGCAAATTGTTTAACTTATGTCTGTACTCAGATATTGTTGCTTCCGCTGACTCGTCTATAATCGAGCACTTGTATTCGAGCCATCGAGGCCCCTGGCTTGTATTATGATGCTTGTATGACTTATTTATGTTTTAGAGTTATGTTGTGATATCTTCCCGTGAGTTCTTGATCTTGATCGTACATATTTGCATGCATGATTAGTGTACGGTCAAATCGGGGACGTCACAGCCGTCCACCGGAAAGTATGAGGGGGTTTGAGGCGCTCTCTAATCGGGCCCTTTGAACTGGCCTATGTGCCCGGGTGCGGAGTGCTGCTCCCCCGGGCCGCTGAGGAGGCCGCATGTTGCATGGGGTTGGATGAATTTGAGGGTTCAGACATAAGGAGGCCCAGCAGCAGGATAAGTACATACACACAGAGCAACACGGACCAGGGCAATTTTTTGCTTTTACTGTTCATCCAAGCTCACATTAGCTCGGAATCAGAACAGTCGTGTCCCGGTGGGAAGTGCCACTAGTGTGCGTTAAGTAGAATAGACGTGAAGCATTCATGTACGAACGAATATTCGGGAGCATAGAGATTGGTCAGAAGGAGTCTATAGTAGTATTCGTTCGTCGGCAACAAAGGGGGCAGATAGCAGGGTAGTACTCCCGCTGATTGGAGTGCAGTTGTGCAAACATGACCGCAAATTATTGACATGATTGGTTGGAGGGGGAAGATTATCGGATGGAAGGACACGAATGCCAAACATTGTTGGGAAAGTTGAATTATTCTTTTTTTTTTGCGCAACAAAGTTGAATTATTCATACGTACACAGTTCCTTCTTTCTAGCTCCTGCCCCTATCTAGTACCCCATGCGTGCTGATCTATATTACTACCATATATGGATCGGTTAATACCCTGTCCTGTGCGTGGCACACTATTCAACAAACGCATGTGGAACATGGATATCTATCTGAATATCTGACTCCGGCCGTTTCCCGAATTAATGCTGCTTCCAATCCAAGTCTGCCTCTCCCGGTCTAGCTACGGGCTACTGCTAGATGCAAAATGATGTAGCATACAAAAGTGTGATATGCATAACGAATAAGAAAGTGAGCATGCATATGATAACTTCCAGAAATGTATATAGGCAGCGTGTGCGAAAATATAGTGTGCAGCTGGGACAAGCATCCAAGCTGTATGGATCATGCATCCAAGCTGGTGCCCATGCCTCCATTTTCTATTTAGGGAACACACACATACAGCTTACACACATGTCACAACGCACACCTACACACGTCTATTTTTCTTATATTTTTATATATTCTTGTAGTATGGAACACCATTACACTATTAGTAAGCACACATGCCACTCTTTTTGCATACATATAATACGTGTACATGTACGTACGTGTAGCTACGTTACATATATACGGCCCGTATACTTTGTGGCCGAGACATGTAGGTAGTAGGCACGTAGGTACGTACTAGCTAGCCATGCACGCCCGCGACGTTCCTCCTCTTGACCGTGACGGCGAGCCCGTTCTTCATGTGGAGAATGATGGACAGCTTCGGCTCGACGACGTGGCCAGGCACGGTCTTGACTGCGAAGTTCCAGAGCACGGCCGCCGCGGCGGTCTTCATCTGCACGAACGCCATCTCCTTGCCGAGGCAGGTCCTGGGTCCGGCGTTGAAGGAGATGAACTTGTAGGACGGCTCGTACCTCAGCTTCCCGTCGGCGGTGACCCACCTCTCCGGCCTGAACTCCATGCAGTCCTTGCCCCACACGCCCTCCATCCTCGCCATGCAGTAGGAGAAGATGAGTATCTTGTCGCCGGCCTTCATCTCGTGCCCGCTGGGGAGCACGTCGTCGGCCACCGCCGCCTTGTGCTCGAAGGGCACGGACGGGTACAGCCTCAGGCACTCGCACAGCGCCGCGTGCAGGTACACCATGCCGCTCAGCTCGCTCACGTCGAACACCGCCATGCCGTCGTCGCCCGCCAGCTGCTTCTTCCGGGAAGCGATCGGCGCCAGTTCGTCCAGGATCTTCTGCTCGACGCGTGGGTTCTTGGAGAGCAGGTAGAAGAACCAGGACAGCGCCGCGCCGGTGGTGTCCCGGCCGGCGAGGAGGAGGTTCACCGTGGTGTCACGCAAGAAGTCGTCGCTGTACTCGCTCGCGTCACCGTTGCAGATGAAGGACGAGAGCATGTCGGACGAGTCGGTGACGCCCTCGTCGCCGAGCTTGTGGTCGGCCCTGCGTTTCGCGATGGTGTCCGCGGCGAACCGGTCGATGGTCCTACGAGCCGCGGCCATCTTCCTCTCGGTGCCGACCTCATACCGGTACATGAGCTTCCAGCACGCGGGCGAGATGATGTGGCGGAGGAAGAGCGTCTCGAGCACGTCGTCCATGGCGCGCGCGAAGGGCACCACGGGGAGGTCAATCTGCAGGCACCCGGGGTCGACGCCGAAGACGAGGTTGCAGGTCATGTCGAACGTCAGGCGCAGGAACACGTCGTGCAGGTCGCAGGGTGTGGACCCGGCCTCGGCGGCGTGGGCGAGGAAAGGCAGGAGGCTCCTCTCCACCTTGTCGCGGCTGTAGCGCGCCGAGAAGGCGCGGAAGCGAGGGCCCGCCATGATGAGCTGTGACTTGGCACGCTGGCGGCGCCAGGAGTCGCCGTCGGCGTTGAAGATGCCGTCGCCGAAGACGTCGAAGATCTCGGCGAACTCGTCGCCCTTGGGGTAGTTGGCGAAGTTGGAGGTGAAGATGTGGCGCACGTTGGCGGGGTCGCAGGTGACGAAGAAGCGGACGCCGGTGATCCCGGCGCGAGCTTCGAAGTTGTAGCGCGTGCCGGCCAGGATGCCGGTGGCCCAGTCATGGAAGTGGGACAGGTTGGCGACCATGCCGAAAAGATGGCCCAGGATTGGCCATTCGGTCGGCTCCGCCTTGCTTATTTTCTTGGACTGGAGGTGGCGGTAGTAGAAGACGAAGAAGCAAAGGAGGGAGAGGAGCTCCACGGACCAGAGGAGGGAATCCATGGCTGGCTTGGAAGAAGATGGGAAGCCACCGGTGCAACATATGGGCTTATATGGACGCACTCTTGCATGCATGTATGATGATGAGTAAATGTGTTTCATAGGTTGGTGAGGTGTCTCCCATCAGCTTACAGTATGGTGATTGGGGTCATCAGTAGGATCTCTCTTTTTAAATTCTACTTTCTGGTTTTCGATATAAAATGGAATTATGTGCTCCTACATATCATATCCAATATCTGTGAGTGAGAATTATGTGGATCTCATATATGTTCTCTTCGAAAGGGAAAATGTATGGTCTGTGTTTTTGTGGAAGGTATGCTATTATCCACGCAACTGAAATTCTTTTGAGCTTTTGTTGATATTTTCGCCATCGATAGGGCAGGAACTGGCGCAGAGACTACAATGACGGAGACAAGGTGGGACATGAACTGACGCAGAGACTACGATGGATGCGAAACTGGAAGAGTTAGAGCATCTACAACTGGACTCCTCAAATTGACCGGTCGAATGTAGGGACAATTGACCGGACAGGAGAGAGAAGCAAAAGGTTGACCCAGCCGGATCCCTCAAAGTCTCCTTAAATGTCCGGGTTGTCCGGCAGCCCTCATATTCATCTTATATATGAGATGGGTATGAGGAGTGCCCTGGCGTGTCCGGTTAGTGGTCCTGCATCCGTCACATAGGATTGGGTCCACCACCGAGCATCTTTTTTTTCTTTATTATTTATTTTCATTTCTCTTTTCTTCTCCACAAATCACATGCATGTGACCGGACATATAACGAGAAAAGTGAGGGACATGGCTGCGTGAACGAAAAATAGGGAGTCAAAATGGACACGCCCGGACGCTGACCAGGCGCGTCCGCGGACGTTAGAGGGGCCAAATTTGATCAGTCCGGCAGTAGATGCCCTTAGGCTTCAGGCTGAGATGGTAGAGGAGAGGGGGCAGTGACGATCTAAGTGTTATTTGTGGGGTCAGCTGAACCTTAATTTTTTTAGCACCCCTAGTTTACTCATATTTGTAAAATATATGATGTCTTAGAGATGTTAAGTGCATTTGAACCAACAACATTTTAGCTTTTGCTCAAGTAAACAACATTTTAGCTTTCGCTCAAGTAAAAACTTTTTAGCTTGTACTCCCTCCGTCCGAAAAAACTTGTCCCTCAAATGGATGTATCTAGCACCAAGTTAGTGCTAGATACATCCATTTGAGAAACAAGCTTGGGACAAGCTTTTCCGGACGGAGGGAGTAGTAACTTCTAGCGAGAAGGAAAGGAGAGAGAGTGCTCATAGCAGTGACCTCATGACTCATGAGGGATGGTGAGCCAAAGATGACAGTAACATGAAGAACACAAATACTAGCAAATTAGTTAATTCCTATGTCAGGAATCGGTATCAATTAAGAAATAAAAGGTCCAAACTGATACATGAAAAGCAAGAAAAAATTGTCGATGCTTGACGTTGAATTTCATTATATCAGAAGTGTTTTACAAATGCGGATGATTAGCGATGATTCGTCTTTTAACTAGTCTTGTGCAACTTACAAGAGTCAATATAGGCAACATTTGCTTTGACACGAGTCAAAGCGGAGAAGAACCTGCATACCTAATCAATTTAGCTACATGTAAGTCACCTGAAATTTTATTTTGGGCCAGACGATTTTTTTGTGTCGTTGTATTGCTTTGTGATTCGTGTTGCTATTTTTCCCGATTTGTCCTCTGAGGTGTTTGGGTTGTGTTAAATCGGCTAACCACATATTAGGGTCAATTGATTCCGTAGTGGGCCGAAGAACATTACCATGTGCGACCCAACCTTCCCCTTTCTCCCTTTATTTTTTTCTCTTTTTATCCGTTTTTTCTTTATTTTTTATTTTTTATTTTTTTAGTGTTAGTTGGTTTGTTTTTTTCGTTTATGGATATTTTTGGAATGCTAGGTGAGTGCAAATATATGCCCACAAATGCTCCTTCCATTCCATAATTCTTTTCATGGATTTGACCTAAAACCTCGACAAATATTATGAAACGGAGGGAGTGCTATACAAGTATGTGCCAAATTGCACTACTATATGATTAATATTTCCATATTAAAAAAGTGCAATTTTAGTGCAAAGTGTGTGCACATTTTTTCCTTCTTAAAAGGTAATACCAATGATACTAATTCATTCTTTCTTACAAAATTTATTATTTATTTATTTTTAATTTTTATTTATGCTCTGTTTAAAGGATACAAATGCCACTAATTCATTCCTTCATAGGGAACTTATTTTTACAAAATTCCACAATCATATGTGTTTATTCTCGCATATATTAAAAATGTGCAATTTCTGTGTAATTGTGTGCAATTTCGTTATTATTTATTTTAGATTCTTTTTATTTTCTTAAAGGGTAATACCAATGTCACTAATTCATTCTTTCTTAGGAAACTTCATTATTTTGATTTTTTTTAGTTGTGCACAAATTTTGTCATTTTTTATTTAGTTCCTTTTTAAAAGGATAATACCAATGCAAAAAATTCATTCTTCATTAGAAAACTTCATTATTTTGTTTGTTTAATTTTCTTTCTTGTCTAAGGGAAATACCAATGTCACAAATTCACTCATTCTTAGGTAACTCATTTTTTCTAAGATTCCACTATTATACTCTTATGTTTATATATTATAATAAAGAAAAAATTGTGTAAATTGTTTGCAAATTTTATCATTATTTCTTTTTTTTTCATTTTCTTTATTATTAGAGGGTAATACCGTACCAATGCCACTAATTCATTTTTCCTAAGAAAACTTCATTATTTAGTTTTTGTTTCATTTTCTTTCTTTTTTTAGTGGTAATATCAATGCCACTAATCCATCCCTACTTAGGAATATTTTTTTTGAACTTCCACTATTATATTCTTATTCTCGCATATCGTAAAAGGCACATTTTTAGTGTAAATTGTGTTCAGATTTTGGCCACCTTTTTCATTTTTGTTGTTCCTAAACATAATACCAATGCCACTAATTCATTCTTCGTTCGAAAACATCATTATTTTGTTTTTGTTTTTCTTTTCTTTTCTTTCTTATTTAAGGGTAATACCAATGCCACTAATTCCTTCCCTCTTATGAAACTTACTTTTTATGAAATTGCAATATTATATTCTTTTTTGTGTATTTAAAAAAGCTATTTCTATGTAAATTGTGAGCAAATTTTGTCATTATTTGTTTGATTTATTTTTCTTTTTCATTCTTCTTAAAGGGTAATACTAATAACACTAATTATTCTTCCTTAGCAAACTTCATTATTTATTTTTGTTTTTTGCTTCATTTTCCATCTTCTTTAAGGGTAATGTCAATGCCACTAATTCTTTCCTTATTAGGAAACTTATTTTCCTCGAAATGCCATTATTATATGCCATTCTCTCTTATTATGGAAAAGCGCAATTTCTATGTAAATTGTGTGAAAATTTTGTCATTTTTTCATTTTGTTTCTTCTTAAGGGGTAATACAAATGCAGCCAATTCATTCTTCTTTAGAAAACTTCATTATTATTATTTTATTTCTATTTTACTGATAAAAATGCCACTAACTCATTCCTTCTTGGGAAACTTACATCTTTTGAAACTCCGCTATCATATTCTTACTTTTGCATATTATAAAAAAGCATAATTTCTGTGAAACTTGTGTGCTAATTTTGTCAATTTTATTTTTATTTTTATTTCCATTTTCTTAAAGGGTAATACCAGTGCCACTAAGTCATTCTTTCTTAGAAACCTTCATTATTTTTTATTTTTAGAAGTGGAGATGTCATGGATCAAATACCAATGTCACTATTCATTCTTACAAAACCTCTATTTTGCAGAAAACAAATCCAGTATTATATGATAACTCTTGCATATTACAAAAAGTGCAATTTTTGTGTGAATTTTTTGTTTTTATTTAAAAGTAATACTAATGTCACTAATCCATTCCTTCTTAGATTTCTTTTTTTTGCAAAAGTTTCACTATTATATCTTTATTTATTCATGTATGTATGTTCCACTAATCGTAACTTTGAACTACTCAATGAACCTGAAGATTATCAGTATTACTTTTAATTCCTAAAGTAATAGTCAATGCAAATTTACTACGTCGATTCGGTACGAGCTGTTAGTTTGTACATGAGCTAGTTGAATGTCTAGATGAGGTTCTGTGTTTACATGAGGTTAACCTTCTGTGTTGAGAATAAAAATTCACAATGATATTTGAATGTGTGTAGCTAGCGTGGTCGGGATACAAAGCTAGCTCGTGTGCAGCGCATCCCTATTGAGCTAGGTTGTCGATTGGAATTTGTATTGTGCTTAGCACTAAGGAAAGCAGCTAAACTGAAGATGCATATGTCCGCATATGGAGCTGGTAATCCTGATATTAGAGTAGCAAACGTTGCCAAAGGTGGCGGAGCAACGACCGACGGTGAACTCCGCACAAAACAAGTGACTGGCCCAAATATAGTTTTTAGTCCACTCACATCTAGTCGGTCCCATACCTAACTGCCTCAGCTCCGATAGAAATTTTTTGGAGACAAAAAAGCCTCACCATCGATTTTAATTGAAGAAACCATCAATAGTTTTACAACAAAGGAAATAAAAATAAATTAAATGAAAAGAACCTACAACCAACTCTAATAACAACTCTAGTAGAGTCGCCAAATTTGTGATCCCCATACGCCATATGGAACACGCTCCATATTGATATGCAAGCTGATGTGCTTGTGCATAAACACAGAATCGATATAATACCAGCCTTCAATTTTTTCTGCCCAATAGAACCCCCTTGACATTGGCTAGAAGATATCTTCCTGCCCCACCTCAACCATGAAAGTTTTTCCATGCTAGATTTGAACATCGATTTCAACTATTATATTCGAAATCCAACTATTTCTTAGTAAACTTCATTATTTTGATTTTGATTTTTTAAAATGCGCATAATTTTGTCATTATTTTTTATTTTATTTAGTTTCTTTTTAACGGATAATACCAATGCCACTAATTCATTCTTCGTTAGAATACCTAATTATTTTATTTTTTTGCTTTTGTTTCCGTTTCCTTTTCATTCTTCTTTAAGGGTAATGCTAATGTCACTAATTCATTCCTTCTAAGGAAACTTACTTTTTCCAAAATTCCATTATTATATTCTATTTTTTTACATATTATAAAAATCATATTTTTTGTATAAATTGTGTGCAAATTTGTAAAATTTATTTCATTATCTTTATTCTTATGAGGTAATACCAATGCCACTAATTCATTTTTTCCTTAGAAAACTTCATTTTTTAATTTTAGCTATTATTTCATTTTCTTTCTTGTTTAATGGTAATATAAATGCCACTAATCCATTCCTTATTAGGAAACTTATTTTATTTGAAATACCACTATTATAAAATCCACAATTTCTATGTAAATTGTGTGCAAATTTTGTCATCCTTTTTCATGTCTTTTCTTCTTAAAAGTAATAACAACACCACTAATTCATTCTTTCTTAGAAAACATCATTATTTTGTTTTTATTTCATTTTCATTCTTCTTAAAAAGACAAATGCCACTAATTATGCTTCCTTAGGAAACTTCATTATTTTTTCTTCCTTTTTCATTTATTTCTTCTTTATGCCACTAATTCATTCCTTCTTGGGAAACATTATTTTTTCAAAAGTCCACTATTGTATCCTCATTCTCACATATTATGGAAAAGTACAATTTCTATGCGAATTGTGTGGAAATTTTATCCATTTTCACATATTTTTTCTTCTTAAAAGATAGTACCAATGTCACTAATTCATTCTTTGTTTGAGAACTTCATTATTTTATTTTTGGTTTTGGTTTCTTTATATTATTTTTATTTTAATGATAATACCACTGCCACTAATTCATTCCTTCTTTGGAAACTTATTTGTTTCAAAACTCCACTATTATATTCTTATTCTTGTGTATTATAAAAGGCACAATTTCTGTATAAATTGTGTGCGAATTTTTTCATTATTTGTTTTTTTTCTTAAATGGTAATACAAATGCCACTAATTCATTCTTTCTAAGAAACCTTCATTGTTTGATTTTTAGAAGTGGATATGTCATGTATCACTTACCAATGCCAATAATTTATTCATTGTTAGTAAACTTCTATTTTGCAAAAAAAAGAATTCAATATTGTATGTTTATTCTGGCATATTACAAAAGGTGTAATTTCTATGTAAACTGTGTGAATTTTTTATTTACCCGCAAAGGAACATGCTTCAGCGGGAAACATGGTTTGATCTACCATGGGCAGCTGCCAAGCGCAGCAGCAACCAGTAATTGGCGATCTTTCCAGTGGAAAAACGGATGCAACAATGCTAGGGGCACAAGAGGCGAATGGACGGACAACCGTGTCATTGACCGGGTTGCGTGTAGGAAGAAGAGGTCGGGCTGAAATTTTTCTCCCACGCGAGTGGTTGGCGGATGGCGCACGCTCCAAACCAGCACCCATAGCCTCCAAATATGGAGGCTCGCGGGTTGGATATGGAGTGCCCTCCATAAATTGTGGCGACTCGGGTCATATGACATCTTCTGCTAGAGTGTGTTTTTGGGTCAAAATCATCATATCGGTGGTTATTATGCCGACTCTACGAGAGTTACTCTAAGTATTAAGCTAACAAAGAGAGCACAGTCTCTTGGACTCAGTTTTCTAAGCATGATGATTACATCCAGCATAACATGAGCATTAGATATTACAAGGCAGCAAATCAAAGTGCAGACCCAGCAAAAGAATCACCTCAACTTCCAAGGAGATGAAAATTGATCAAGCATACATCATTAGGAGAGGTCGACAACAATAGGAACCAAGATTCAATTCACATCACATAATCCCATCCATGGACCTTTATGTACACATCTTGAATCACCTCCTTGACTAGCTTCATCCCTTAGTGCGTTCGCATCTAGGACTTTTCTAAAAGATATGTGACATAGTTTGAAAATACCAGTCGGGGGATCATCAGAAAAATTGATTAGAACAAGCATAATTTTGACCTTCCAAATAATCCAACATACAGTTACTCCTCCACATGCACTGTCTTTTGTGGGATCTTCGGGAAGGATCACGGTCATCCTCCCACCATGACTTCAACCTTGTCAATGGTTTGGAGATATTGGAAACACACTGGGTTACCTGCCAAACTTTTAGCAAGAGCTCACCCAAACATTAGGTGTGTAATGTTTTCTTTCTGCAAGCATAAGTGACACCGATCATTGCCAGCTCTCCCTATCTTGATCAGATTATCCTTGGTCAAAATGCTATTTCTAAGCACGGGCCAAAGGAAAAAATATATCTTTAGAGGGACTAGAAACTTCCAGATGAGTCTTGTGTAAGAATTCCATGTAAAACTAACATCTCGTGTACGAATTCCATGATGTATGATGAAGGTATCAGACCACACACGTGGCAACAACCGACTTGCCCTTTATTGATGAGTCCAAGAATCCCGATTGTTGGTTACCCATATTCAAGCTTCTTGTTTCATTTCGATTATGAGCATTTGCTACTTTCTCTGGGAATGGGATATGTAGCTGCTACTTCTTGAGCTTGCGTTGCTTTTTCCCTTGAAGAGGAAAGGGTGATGCATCAAAGTAGAGTAAGTATTTCCCTCAGCTTTTGACAACCAGTATCAATCCAGTAGGAGACAACGCGCAAGTCACTGAATACCTGCACAAACAAACACCAACTTGCACCCAACGCAATAAAGGGGTTGTCAATCCCTTCACGGTTATTTGCAAAGTGAGATCTGATAGAGATAGATAAACGGTAAAGTCATATTTTTGGTTTATTGAACGAAAAGTAAAAGATTGCAAAGGAAGTAAACCGGAAACTAAAATTGTAGATCGGAAACTTATATGATGGAAAGTAGACCCAGGGGCCATAGGTTTCACTAGAGGCTTCTCTCAAGATAGAAAATATTACGGTGGGTGGACAAATTACTGCCGAGCAATTGATAGAAAAGCGCAAAGTTATGACGATATCTAAGGCAATGATTATGAATATAGGCATCACGTCTGTATCAAGTAGACCGACTCCTGCCTGCATCTACTACTATTACTCCACACATAGACCGACTCCTGCCTGCATCTAGAGTATTAAGTTCATGAAGAACAGAGTAACGCATTAAGTAAGATGACATGATGTAGCGGGATAGACTCAAGCAATATGTTGAAAACCCCATCTTGTTATCCACGATGGCAACAATACAATACGTGCCTTGCTGCCCCTACTGTCACTGGGAAAGGACACCGTAAGATTGAACCCAAAGCTAAGCACTTCTCCTATTGCAAGAAAAACCAATCTAGTTGGCCAAACCAAATCAATAGTTCAAAGAGACTTGCAAAGATATCAAATCATGCATATAAGAATTCAGAGAAGATTCAAATAATATTCATAGATAAGCTAATCATAAATCCACAATTCATCAGATCTCGGCAAACACACCGCAAAAAAGTATTACATCGAATAGATCTCCAAGAACATCGAGGAGAACATGGTATTGAGAATCAAAGAGAGAGAAGAAGCCATCTAGCTACTAGCTATGGACCCGTAGGTGTGAGGTAAACTACTCACGCTTTATCGGAGAGGCAATGGTGTTGATGTAGAAGCCCTCCGTGATCGAATCCCCCTCCGGCAGGACGCCGCAAAAGGCCCCTAGATGGGATCTCACGGGTACAGAAGGTTGCGGCGGTGGAAAAGTGTTTTCGTGGCTCTCCTAATAGGTTTTGGGATATTTGAGAATATATACGCGGAAGAAATAGGTCAGCGGAGTCACGAGGGGCCCACAAGGGTGGGGAGCGCGCCCTACCCCCCTGGGCGCGCCCTCCGTCCTTGTGGCCGCCTCGTGGCTTCCTTGACGTGTACTCCAAGTCCTCTGGATGTCTTCTGGTCCAAAAAAAATCATCACGAAAATTTCATTCCGTTTGGTATTCCTTTTCTGCGAATTAATAGGCTAGTCCCAAAAATAATATAAAATAGCATATTAATGCATATAAAACATCCAAAACAGATAATATAATAGCATGGAACAATAAAAAATTATAGATATGTTGGAGACGTATCAGTAGCATGCAGGAGCGGGGATACGCATCCCCATTTTCTTTTGGCTTTTGAATTTTAATATTTCATATATTTTGAAGCAAAATCCAGATTAAGCTTCGCTTGCATATTTGTGCTTTTGGTGACGAGGGCATTCAAATGAGATCCATTTTGAATATGTTTTCACGAGTTTTTGAAACTTCGTTAAGTTTCAACTTCTGAAACTTGGTGTGAACAATCGACAAAATCATATGTTTCAAAACCTGCGCTAAGCAAAAATGTTTCAACTTCTCAAACTTGGTACGAACGACCAACAAAATCATAAGTTTTCGTACCTGCGACCAAAAAATCGTAAGTGTCGAAAACTAAAACTTAAAACTTGATGTGCCTTTGTGCGGGATCCAACGACTTTGCGGATCGCGAGGCAATTGGGCGACCGATACGGCCAGGCATGTACTTGCCCCTACGAATTTCTGACTTCCTTCTATACTGCAAATACATCGGTTTACTCCTTTTAGAAAATAGTTCATCAGTTTACTAGGATCGTCACGTCTAGTTTTTTTATTTAAGAAATACTACCTCCTGTCCTTTTTACTCTGCACATAAGATTTGTTTGAAGTCAAACTCCTAAAGTTTGACCATATTTAAATGAAACAATATCAACATTAATAATACTCCCTCCATTCCTCAATATTTGTCTTTCTAGGCATTTCAAATGGACACAACATACGGATGTATGTAGATATATTTTAGAGTGTAGATTCACTCATTTTGCTCCGTATGTAGTCATTTGTTGAAATCTCTAGAAAGACAAATATTTGGGAACGGAGGGAGTACTAAAGTTATATAATATGAAAATTAAATTCATGTTGCATCTAACGTATTGATTTCGTATTTTGAATGTTGATATTTTATTTTAGAAAGTTAGTCAAGCTTTACAAAGTTTGACTTCAGACAAATCTTATATGCGGAGTAAAAAGGAGAGGATGGAGGACACGTAAGTTTATTCATACTCGCATCTGTTACAAATACACTACTTAGGATTCAAAATTATAAAGTAACTCCTATAATTATTATTTTATTTAATATCCTACACCTTTTTTAGGGAAATTGCCAAGCTTTATTGATCAAAGTTCATAAAGAGAGGGATACACATGGGATCATGGGCTTGGGCTAGCCAAACATGACGCCTTCGATATAGAGAATGTGAAAACCTGACTAAACTGTGGCCCTTTATGTTAGAAGCACGCCCTTCAAACCATAAACTGCAATTGAACTCTAATGACCTTGCCTTAATCTCGCTTATGATTAACCCATATCGACTAGCATTACCCTTTGTAATACTCCCTTTGTAAATTAATGTAAGACGTTTTCCCGCTCAATATAAGACATCTTCTGCACTGTCATAGTGTCAAAAAATGTCTTATATTAAGTTACAGAGGGAGTATCATCCACTACCTACTTTGAGTCTGACTCGCAAATCATTTAGATAAACCTCTTAAGAAGTTGGAGGGCCTAGTATACAACGTTTTCCCCTTTGCTAGGCCCAACACTAAAAAACCTACTTTTTTACTAATGATTTGGAATTGACTAGGTTGAAAAAAAAGACATACTCCTTGGCAAGAACGACGCTCAAATGAGTATTTTACGTAGCAGAAGATCTTCGGCCAACACCACAATGCTTCATGGCAAGCTATAGCTTCGAGGGTGGTCGTCTGCAATACGCCATGAACCACCGGTGCCGAAGTTTTTCGGAGTCATCACGACATACCGTTCCCACAGACCCACCAATTCCGGATCCTAGCCACACATGCATCCACATGAATTTTTGCGCACCCAACAAGGTGTGGTTTCCATCTGACACCCACTTCCTGTTTCTTGGTTGTACGGAATGTTTTCCTCGAAATTTTTGCCCAAAGTCCCCAAGTTCTAAGATGGGGGGGGGGGGGGGGGGGGGGGGGGAGGGGGGTCTCTGTGGCCCTAGTTTCTTTGACCCATTTGAAATGAGCTACGAATAGGTCCTACTTCAGACAATCCTTCGTTGTCACTTCAGAGGAGATGAGTGGGATGACGAATGAGTTCTTTAAACGTCTCTATACTGCTGAAGGTACTGAAAGAATGGACGATGTTCGTTCTGTCGACAGTTCCTCGGAAAGTATCTCGGGGAATGAATGAGCAATTGACTGTTATCGGACAGCTACGCGAAGAAGAAAGAACGGACGGGAACAGAGCACGCGAACGGGAAGGAGCAACAATTGAAAAAACAAAGAGGCATTCAAGCCCAATCTTCCATTCCAGCAGGACCTATGTCGGACGGACAATAAACTACTAGTCCACTGTCCCCTCATCAAAAGAAAAAGAAACAATTAGTAGTCCACAGTACGGCTATCCTCCTACAAGATTTAATCAGTAGAAGAGATGTGGAACTCGTGGCCTAATTCCGGTGCACGCAAGCAAGCGAGACCACGCGCGTACGCATACTGCTGATGCACAGTGCACGCGGGCCTCAGGTCACCCGCGCCGCGGACATGCCGGTGCGTCCACTCCACCAATGGCGGCCCTCCCGCACCCCACCTAGTAGCTAATAATGAGAAGCATCGCTCCGTCGCGAGCTTGGCCACACGCGCTCGCCGACGCCGTGCTGGCTTGTTTGTGATTGCGTGGGGGTTGGACGTGGACCGATCGACAGCGACGCCGGACCGTACATACCACGCGCGCGCACGGCGATCGGCCGATGGAAACCAGAGGCGACAAGGCGCGGTGGCCTCTGTCTGGCTGGAGCGAAAGACCCACGCCGCCTAAATCCTGCCCTCCGCTAGCGCCCAACCGGGCGCCTTGGCCAGACGCGCACGTTCCGTCGCCGGTGCCGGTGCGCGTGCATGAATGCCACGACGATTCACCCCGCAGCCTCGCTGGCCAGCGTCGGCTCGTTTTCCTTGTTTTTCACTCGCCGGAGCGGTGGATCACGCGCGCGCTGCGCCTGGCGACATGCGGGGGCCGGGGGCTGCGGGTTGTACGCCGAGGACCTCAGGCGGCACATGTCTTTCCACTACAGTCCTTTCCTGAGAGGTGGTAGTAAAAGTAGTTCGAAACGTGCTTTCGTCTTTCCGGCCGGTCCCGGCCATGTGTGTAGCTAATTAACGTACTGGTCGAAAACGAGGGACGCTGCACGGGGAGTCCATGTCTTGCCTCCGAAAGGAGCGCTGCTGTGGCTTTATAAAACGACAGCAGTACAGCACGCCTGTAGTGTAGGACGATAGTCCCCGTCCCTGGTACTCCGTACTACTGTAAGGGAGAATTTGTATCAGCCGCTTGCATTCATTATTTAGATGTAGACTCCGTTTGAAACAATTCAAGAAAGTGCATAAATTCTCAAAAATTTCTCCTAAATGGTGCTCCGGGTCCTCCGATTTGGCATCGTCGTGGTCTTCGCAAGAAGATGTTCCTGTTGAACATGTGTACATGTACGTAGGTCCGGGTCTTGTATGCAGTACCGGTTCTGTCTGGCTCCCTCTGTATGTACGTGTATTTTAGGAGACACGATATCGGTCGCACCCCTTGTACCTATATATATGTGCCTAGTGCACGATCAATGAGATATCGATGCACCAAATCATTCTCTACATGGTATCAATCGCAAGTCGATCCTCTCCCGCTTCCGCCTAACCCTAGCCGCCGCCGCCCCACGCCGCCGCTACCTCCCTGTGCCGCGCGCTCCCGCGTCCCGATCCGCTGCCCGCTCGCAAGCCGATCTCGCTCGCTAGCGCTGCCGCCCGCTGCCCGAACTCGTTACCGCGCCGCCCGCTACGCCTGCTGGCCGCCCGCTCCCGATCCCGCTGCTCTGCATCGCTACCAGGCGTGGCCCGCTACGCCTACGAGCCGCACCGCCGCCCACTACGAGCCGCACCGCTGCTAGGCCTCGCCCGTCTCGCCCCGCGTACGCATCGTCAGCGCTGCTAAGTCTCTGCCGCCCGCGCACGCCTCTGTCTACTGCCACATCGTTGCCGCCGCTGCACTGCTCGCGCCGCGCCGCAACGCTATGACTTCCTCCGGCTCCTCCTCCTACAACCCCTTCGCCGGACCGGACCCCGCTGATATCTGCGACATCAACATCCATGACCCCGTTCCAGTTGTCCTTGATGCCACCGACTCCACGTACTTCGCGTGGAAGACGTACTTCTCGCTGCTCTTCCGCGAGAACAACCTCGTGGATCGCGCTGACGGCTCCGTCGACTCCCGCGCCATGATGGGCGACTTCGAGTGGACCGCGATCGACGCCACGCTCATCCGGTGGTTCTCCACCACCATCTCGAAGGACCTGTTTCACACGGTCGTGAGCGATGGTGATGACGCCCGCGCTATGTGGGTCAAGCTCAACGGCCTCTTCACCGACAACAAGCTTCAGCGCCGTGTGTTTTTGCAGCAGGAATTTTTTGACTGTCATCGGGATGATCAGTCAATCGATGACTACTGCCGTCGTCTGAAGACGTTGGCGGATGAGCTCCGTGACATTGGCGCCAAGGTTGATGACGACATCCTCCTTAGCACGCTCACCGCCGGCCTCAACGAGGACTTCGGTAACGCCGCCTCCAACCTCTCCCTCATACCGGAGCCCTCCTTCCCCAAGTTTGTGGCATACTTGCGGTTGGAGGAGCGCCGGATGAAGGGGGTCAAGAAGCGCGTGCAGCACCACGCCCTCGCCGCCGGCACCTTGCATGGTGCCCCTCCACCGGCCGCCCCGCCCGCGCCTGCGCCCCGTCACCAGCCGGCGCCCCCCGCGCCTCCGGGGTTTTACCCCCTCCCGCCCGCGCCCCCCGCCCCACCCGCTGCCCCCAGCAGCCGCAGCAGGGTGGCGGGCGCCGCGGCAACCGCCGCGGGGGCGGGCGCAAACAGGCACACGGGGGGCCCCTCGTCAGGAGCAGCAGCAGGCCACCCCGCCCTGGACTTACGGCACCAACCCGTGGACGGGCGTCGTACACGCGTACTCGATGCCGGTTCCTCGCGCTCCCGCTCCGGGCATCCTTGGGCCTCGGCCGGCGAGCCACCAGGCACTCTTCACCGCGCAGAACGCCGCCCCCTACAGCGGCTACGGCGCCGCGCCCGCACCCGCGCCCGCCTACGGAGGGTTTCTTCCTCCCCAGGTGCCGCCGCCGTGGGACCCGGCCCTTCTCGCTGCTCTGCACTCCGCCCCGTCACCGAGCTCCTACGGTGGCGGCGGTGACTGGTACATGGACTCGGGCGCCACCGCTCACATGACTGCTCATCCCGGTAACCTCACATCCGCCATTCCTGTTCATACTCCCACTCGCATCACCCTTGGTAACGGTTCCTCCATTCCCATTACACATGACGGTCATATGTCTTTTCCTTCTACTTCTACTCCCGTTAACATGTCTAATGTTCTTGTGTCTCCTAACTTAGTTACCAATCTTGTTTCTGTTTGTCGCCTTGCTCGTGAGAACCCTATTACTGTTGAATTTGACGATATCGGCTTTTCTGTGAAGGACGCCCGTACACGGATGGTACTCCACCGATGTGACATCCCGGACGAGCTTTACCCGGTGCATCCCTCCGGCGCCACCACCACCCGTCGTCCCACCACCTTCGCTGCTAGTGTCGATCTTTGGCACGCCCGCCTCGGCCATCCCAACTCCACCGTTATGCGTCAGATTCTTCAGAGTTTTTCTTTCTCATGTAATAAGGTTGACGACCACTCTTGTGAGGCTTGCCGCCTTGGCAAGCACGTTCGTATTCCCTTTAGCGAGTCTACAAACATTTCCACTTTTCCGTTTCAGTTATTGCATAGTGATGTTTGGACGTCCCCGGTTGCGAGCAACACGGGTTACTTATACTATTTGGTGATATTGGATGATTTCTCTCACTATGTGTGGACATTTCCTCTCCGTCGCAAGTCCGACGCTCTTGCCACACTCACCGCGTTTTATTCATATGTCACCACACAGTTCGGTCGTCCTATTCTTGCCTTGCAAACTGACAACAGAAAGGAGTTTGACAATGTCGCCGTCCGCAGTCTTCTTGCGTCGTACGGCACCATCTTTCGCCTCACTTGCCCCTACACGTCACAGCAGAATGGTCGCGCCGAGCGCGTCATTCGCACTCTTAATGACTGTGTCCGCACGTTGCTCTTCCACTCCTACGTGGCTCCCCGGTTTTGGCCGGACGCGCTCGCGACCGCCAGCCTCCTCATAAACATTCGCCCGTGTCGTCCACGCTGGAACTACACTCCTTACCAGCTTCTCTTCGGTGCGGTTCCATCTTATGATGGTCTTCGCATTTTCGGGTGTCTCTGTTATCCTAGCACCGCGTCCACCGCACCTCACAAACTCGCTCTCCGGTTGCTTCCTTGCATCTTCCTTGGTTATCCTCCCAACACCAAAGGTTATCGGTTCTATGATCCAGTGTCCCACCGCGTTTTCACCTCGCGGCACGTGTATTTTGATGAGCTGGTGTTCCCGTTTCAGCAGGTACCGTCACCCTCGGCGTCTCCCGCGGCGCGGTTCGCCCCTGCCTCCACCTCTGGCAAACCGCCCCGCCATGCACCGGGCTTGGCCCCGCCCGCGCTCCCGGCGCCGGCGGCGGCCGTCGCCGCGGCCCCCTCAACGGCCCCCGCCGCCGCGGCTCCTGGCGCCTCCTTGGCCGCCCCCTCGGCTGCCCCCGCCGCCGCGGCTCCTGGCGCCTTCTCGGCCGCCCCCTCGGCTGCCCCTGGCGCCGCGGCCGCCCCCGATGCCCCGGCCCCTTCGGCTGCTCCGGAGACCGGCTCGAGCTCATCCTCGCCGGTCCCCCCCCTCTCGGCCCCGCCAGCTGCCGCCGCACCTCTCACCGGTGTGGTCACTCGGGCTCGGACTGGGACGTTTCGTCCCAGCACGCGCTACACCTCCGACAAGTACGCGTGTGCCGCGTCCGCCTCGGCCCCGTCCCCGCTCCCCACCTCCGTTCGCGCAGCCCTTCGGGATCCGAACTGGCTTGCCGCGATGCGTGAGGAGTTCGACGCCCTGCAGCGCAACCGTACGTGGCAGCTTGTCCCGCGGCCTCCCCGTGCCAATGTCATCACTGGCAAGTGGGTCTTCCGCCACAAGACTCGCCCTAACGGTTCCCTTGTGCGCTACAAGGCGCGTTGGGTCGTGCGCGGCCTTCGCCAGCGTGCCGGTGTGGACTTCACCGACACCTTCGCCCCGGTTGTCAAACCGGGCACGATTCGCGCTGTTCTCCAGCTTGCTGTCTCTCGCGCCTGGCCCGTTCACCAGCTCGACGTGTCCAATGCTTTTCTGCATGGCCACCTCGACGAGCAGGTGTTCTGTCATCAGCCTACTGGTTTCGTCGACACTGACCATCCGGACCACGTGTGCTTTCTCTCCCGTTCTCTCTACGGGTTGAAGCAGGCGCCTCGGGCCTGGTACCAGCGGATCGCGGCCTTCCTTCAGCAGCAGGGGTTCCGGTCCACACGGTCCGATGCCTCCCTGTTTGTTTATCACCAGGGCACCGCCACCGCGTACCTTCTCCTATACGTCGACGACATCATCCTGATTGCGTCCTCGCCAGCGCTCCTTCAGCAGATCACAGCTCGCCTCGGCACCGAGTTCGCCCTCAAGGACTTGGGGGCTCTCCACTACTTCCTCGGCATCGAGGTTGTTCGCCGGGCCACTAGCTTCTTCCTGCATCAGCAGAAGTATGCCTATGAGCTTCTGGAGCGAGCTGGCATGCTTAACTGCAAGCCTGCTCCTACGCCTGTCGACACGAAGGCTAAGGTGTCCGCCGTCGAGGGCTCTCCGGCGTCTGACGCTCCCTTCTACCGCTCAATCGTCGGTGCTCTTCAGTACCTCACGCTGACGCGTCCGGACATTCAGTACGCTGTCCAGCAGGTGTGCCTTCACATGCATGCTCCTCGTGATACTCATTAGGCTCTGGTGAAACGTATTCTCCGGTACATACGTGGCACCACTGCTATGGGTCTCACCCTGACGGCATCACCTGACACCAGCCTTGTTGCCTACTCCGATGCCGACTGGGCTGGGTGTCCCGACACTCAACGCTCCACTTCCGGCTACTGCGTCTACCTCGGGCCCTCTCTGATTTCGTCGTCGTCTAAATGACAACCCACGGTCTCACGATCGAGCGCCGAGGCTGAGTACAGGGCTGTGGCAAACGCCGTCGCGGAGTGCTCTTGGCTATGACAGCTACTTTAGGAGTTGCTATGTGAGGTTACCAAGGCGACGCTTGTCTACTGTGACAACGTCTCCGCGGTGTACCTCGCTGCCAACCCTGTCCATCACCGACGGACGGAGCATATTGAGCTCGACATTCACTTCGTCAGGGAGCACGTCGCACTTGGTCGTGTTCGAGTTCTACATGTGCCCACCGATCAGCAGTTCGCCGATGTTATGACGAAGGGACTACCCACCTCGAGATTCGAGGGTTTTCGGTCTAGTCTCCGCGTCACCGGCGACGCGTTGACTGCGGGGGGGGGGGGGGTGTTGAACATGTGTACATGTACGTAGGTCCGGGTCTTGTATGCAGTACCGGTTCTGTCTGTCTCCCTCTGTATGTACGTGTATCTTAGGAGACATGATACCGGTCGCACCCCTTGTACCTATATATATGTGCCTAGTGCACGATCAATGAGATATCGATGCACCAAATCATTCTCTACGGTTCTTTTTCCCTTATGCTTTTTATCTTGTTATGGATGCAATTAACCTGATGATGACCAAAGCTGATGACTTGGATCTTCTAGCAACCTTTCCTCCTGACACTATGTTACAATGGCTATCAATTTACGCCGATTTGTTTTCCTTCACACTTCATCGTCTGATGTACACGTGGTCGTCTTTTTGATGGAGTTATTTTAGAGCTGCTCGGGACTGAGTTGTAATCTTCTCAAAAGCTCGGTCTCTCCCATCGAATGTGATGATTTCTTCGCTACGATATGTTGCAACCTCAGAGGCTGCAAACTCGAACATATGTCAATGGCCTATCTTGGTTTGCCGCTAAACTGCAATAATGCAAGTATAAGAAGATTTCCAGAGTCTCTTGGGCATTATTAGGGCAAGGCTGGCTTCTTGGCGGTCTGCTATGCTAACTCAGAGCGGTCGTTTGGTGCTTATTCACTCGGTTCTCACCTCCATCGCCATTTTTCATCTTCTTTTCCGTGAACCCCCCTGCCTTGTGTCCTAAATGCAACCGACAAGGTTCAACGGGTGTTCCTTTGGAGGGGTTTTGAAGAAACGGTTGGGGGGGCATTTTTGGGTCAAGTGGGAGACTGTCTACAGCCCCAGAAAGGTTGGTGGCCATCAGGGGCGATTCTACCGTCTGGTCACCCCGGCACGTGCCCGGGCTCGAGCGCTGCCAATTTTCAAGCGCCGGAGTGTGTGAATACGTACAATATATTACGCTAAAAAAAACATCCTGTTCATGAATTGGGCTACTTTGGGCGTTATTTTTGCCTCTTGGGCTTACTCACGTCAAAGGCCCATCCATTAATTACCTTACATGGGCCACAATAGGTAATCAGATGGTGCATGTGAATCCATCGATCAGGAGGCCGGTGGCTGCACCGATCACCTCGCCTGGGCGGCTACCTCACACGCCTATTCGCCTGTGCGCCGCACCGCACGACGTGCCCTAGCAACTCTGGCGGTTGAAGGCGGCGACCGGCGAGGTGGACTGACGGAACACCGGCGGCCGGTAAAACCGCAAGAGATGATGGCCTGGGCCAAATCAGGCTACCACTCCCACAAGCGACAATCGGGATCGGAAGCGGAAGTGGAAGCGTGAAAATCAAAGCGGCAGTCCTTTGTGTAAATTCACTCCGGCTCCGGCGGATGGTGCTCGTCCTAGTCACTGTCGGCACTTCAATTCAATGAAAATTTTGTAATCTGGTAATGTGTTGTATCTTGTAGAATCTTTCTTTTTTTGCACTTCAATTCAGTGAAAATTTTATAATTTGATAATCTATTTTATCTTGTACTCCCGCCGTCTAGGTTCATTAGGCCCCCTTTTATTTTGAGCCGAAGTTTTACCATGCATTTAAATAATAATATGTAAAGTATATGTCACAAGAACTATGCCATGAAAACCTCTTTCAAATACAAATCCAACAGTATACTTTTTGTATCGTATACATTATCTATTTTTAGTACATTCTCATCTGTGCACAAGGATGGAAATGGGAGATTGGACTTTTATTTGGTATTGTATCTCATGTTTTAATTTATCTATATGATGTATGAAATATTAGTGTGTATATTACACATGATGTTTACCTAAATATATGATACTTGTGGTGTTGATAGACCTAAGTAAATTTTAGCTTGCGCCGTGCCCAGGCTTCGACAATTTGCTAGCTTTGCCACTGGTGGCCATGGTATTACTAGCTTGGTCAGCATGAACACGGCCATGAAACTACGACGGGCTTTGGTCAATCGTGTTGAAGGTGACAAACCATGGAGGCATTTGGGGTGACTCTCGGCAATGATGACCTGCACAAATTTAACGTCGTTGCTGAGGTGACTTTAGGTAATGGTGAGAGCATAATTTTCTGATACGATGTGTGGCTGGATGGCACTCCCCTTGCCTCTATTACGCCGAATATTTTTCAGGCCGTCCCGGAAAACATTAGATCTAGGAGGATGACCGCTTTTGCTCTCGATGGAGATTGTTGGTCAACCTAATCAAGGGTAGTGCATTTGAATGGTTTAGGGCTGGGGCTAGGTGTTCTCAATCCTTGTTTGAGTAGCTTGGCGTAATGCTCGTGGTTGCTACCTTGTATGTTTGGTCGTTTTTGGTGTGTGTTGTATAAGACTATACCTTTTGTCTTCTCTTTCTTCTGCGATCACTTGCAATTCTCAAGCATGGTTCAAAAAAAAGTTTAGAAATTATGCGTCTCTCACTAGTGATTATTTCACAATCGACTTACAAATAGTTACATTCATTGGAGATCTTTCCATTACTTTGTACTTGCACTTTTCGCAAAAAAAAACTTTGTACTTGCACGACTCTTAATGATTTAGCCTAAAGGTTTTTAACATTCGACCTGTTGGGCCCCGGGGAGAAAATGCTTGGAGAAAAAAATACGGCATGGCATGTCAGGTGTAAATCTGACGGCCGAGATCTACATGATAGATCACTAAATGGGGTAAAAACTGACAAACCTTTGCTAAATGGGGGTAGAAACTGGTAAAACTCTGGCTAAATAGAGTAATTCATATAAAAACTGCCAAATGGGGTAATTTGTGTAAAAAATTGTTAAAGTAAGGGGTACTGAAATTCACTCTTTAATGTTAGAAAAAACTAGATTTATATCTCTGCGGTTTTAATGTTTGTAGGATTTGGGGATTTGTCAGTCATGTCGGCTTAGTTCCCATCTAACATAAGAGCATCTCCAATAGACGGTCCATATATAGAAATAACCAACTTTTGAAGCTTTGAGAGCAAAAAGCGCTGCTCCAACAGACGGTCCATATGTTAAAAAAATTGGACCACCGCCTTTCGGAGATGTAAAATTGAAAACTTCGTGATGCAAATTTACATCACGAGATACAAATGATGTAAAACCGCGGCCGCCCGCCAAACGACCAACCGCCAGTTCATTGCCCTTCCGTCTCACGACTGCCCGCCTGCGACCCGCCTGTCCGCCGCCCCCCCCCCCCCCCCCCCCGCCTTCCGCCGCCGCAGCCGATGGGCTAACCCATGTCGCCGCCTCCATTGCCACCGCCGCGTACTCGCCCTCCGCCGCCGCGTCCATGCCGCCGCCTTGGATTCGCGCCGCCCCGGCCGGTCGCCACCACGCCGGCGGTTCCTGCGAAGGCGACGAAGGCACGAGGCGGAGGCAAACAGCCGGTGAATCGCGGCCGGAACCCGGCCGAAAGTGCGGCTCGGCCGGCCAAAATCTCGAAGGCAGCCACGGTGGCTCGGGCCGCCGACTCGCAGCCACGGCCGGCGGCGTCCTTGAGCAGCCAAGGAGCCGTTCCTCCACCTCTGTCGCCGCCACCGTTGGCCGTGGAGGAAGATGTGGCCACGCCGACGGCCACCGCCTCCAACATGTTCGATGATATGTTGCAAAGGTAAAAAAACATTGCTCTCGTTTGTTGTTTCAAATTGAATGTGATGTTGAATGTTTGTACCATCAATTGTAGTCTTGATGATGAACCTTTTTGCACGCGACAAATATGGCAAATGATGATTATGTGTCCGCACGAGTATGTGTCACAAGAATATGAAACCCAATATGGTGATGACAATCTTGACATGGACGATGAGGGCTTTGTTGCGAAGGGAAGAAGTGGAAATTATACCAATGCGGAGGATGTATTGATGATCCACATGAATGATATTCATGTGTATTTTAATTTGTAGGCTGAAAAACTTTGATTGGGACGATGCACTTTTGGTAGAGGGATTTCAAACTATGATGATGATGCACTTTTGTTATGATTTGAACTATGATGATGATGCACTTTATTTCAAATTTTAAGTGATATTTGAATGCAAAACCGCGGCTGGACAGTGGCTGAACAGCAGCCGCGCGCTGCCGGCCAGTTTTGCATCTTTGTTTTGGACCATCTGTTGGAGATGCTCTTTTATTTACATCTCCGTTTTGGACCATCTGTTGGAGTTGAGCCTTTTTCGAAGATGTAAAAAGCATTTTTTGGTGCTCTAAATTTGGACCATCACCGCTTTGGACCACCAAAATATACATCATCTATTGGAGATGCTCTAAAGATAATTTATGGCCTTGCTTTTGAGGAGATTGCTGTAAAAATTAGGTGTGCACCCCTGCCTAGGAAAATAATCTGGGTGCAAAGCCCTTAAGTTTCGGCATGTTCATTGTAAATTAAGAGATTGGCTAGGAAAATAATCTACTGTTCATCTTCTTCCCTGTAACCGTCGCACGTACCGCCGGCCTCCGCCCTCGGCCGGCGGCGCTCCCTCGCCAACCCGACCGCCCCGCCCTTCCCTCAACCGCCGTCCACCGCCGTGCTTCCGCTGCCCCCAGCCATCCCTCTATCCCCCCCCCCCCCCCCCCCCCCCCGCGACGAGCTTTTCTCCGGCGAAGCCACACCGCCGCCCCACCACCGCCCCCCCCCCCCCCCCCCCACCGCCACCGCCCCCACCCGAAACCCTAAGATAGATACTGGGGTATCCTGCCCAGCGACCTTCCTCTTCCCCTCCGGCGAGTTTCTTCCTCCCCGTGCTTGTTTCTTCCTTCAACCAAAATCGACTGACCCAATATTCAAAAGTCAGGCGATTGACATGTAGTTATTGTGGTAAAATAAACCCGCTTTTGTAGTTTGTGATACGTTTCATTTTAATCGGAACACAATGTTTTTGCATCGCCTTAATTCATGTGATCGCTCATGGCTCATCTATACGAACTCACGCATGCACACCTATCCTGATAAAATTGTGAAGAGCGAGGGTGTGATAGCTAATGAAGATTCGCTGAACGTGCATCTGAGAGGGCCTAGCACGTAGGTGGTGCAGCGCTGGGTGTTGCCCCTCCCGCCGGCCGGCTGGATTAAACTAAACACGGACGGATCCTTTGTTGGTTTGGTGATTCGTGATTCAACGGGAGAAATTATAATACCGGCATGCAGGCAGCTTTTCTCCTGTCATGATGCGTTGGAGGCGGAACTTGAGACGACTACCGTCGAGATTTGCATTTGCAGTGAGAGAGATCCATGCGCTGTTGCATGATGACAGTGTAATTCGTACTCAAAACTTGGCTAGTGACTGACTATGGCATCTTATGGTCGAGCTGAACCAAGAACTGCAGTTAGGATAGGTTCAGGGCCTGAATGTTGTTTGAACTTATGTGAACTTGACCGTGTTGGTCTGGTCTTGATAGACTCAACCTGAATAGTACAATTTTATACAAAGTTGAGACTCTTATTTTGATACGGAGTGAGTGATACTAGTTGACACAAGATCGATTTGAGATCGACAACAGAGTGAGTACGACTTGCTACTGGCCAAGTGGGCAACACGATACATTCAACAGTTCGACACTAGATTTTTCCTTCTATCTGCATGCGGCGTCACTTCTCACTTCTCAGCGATCGATCAAGCGCAGCTACAAATTCGCCGACTCCATGCATCTTTCTTTCACCATCAGGCACACGATCAATTACTCCGAGTTCACTGTTCAATCAAGCATCTGCATGCCTCCTCTTGATCCTGGCCTTGAAGCCGTTCTTGATGTGGAGGATGATGGAGATCTTGGGCTCCACGGCGTGCCCGGGCACCGCCTCCACCTCGAAGTTCCTCACCACGGCGGCCGCCACCGCCTTGAGCTGCACGAACGCCATGTCCTTGCCGAGGCACGTCCGCGGGCCGGAGTTGAAGGACACGAACTTGTACGACGGCACGTACCGCGCCTTGCCGTCCTCCCCGATCCACCGCTCCGGCCGGAACTCCCGGCAGTCCTTGCCCCACACCGCCTCCATCCTCCCCATCGCGTACAGCGACACCATCACCTTGTCCCCCGGCCGCACCTCGTGCCCGCTCGGCAGCGCCTCCGCGGCCACCACGCCCTTGTGCTCCATCGGCACCGGCGGGTACAGCCGGAGCGACTCGCACAGCGCCGCGTGCAGGTACGTCAGCCGCCCCAGCTCGTCCGGGTCGTACGTCACCATGCCGTCCGGTGTGGTGGTGCTGGAACTCACGGTGTCGAGCTCCGCGAGGATCTTGGACACCACGCCCGGGTTCCTCGTGAGGAGGTAGAAGAACCAGGAGAGCCCCGAGCCGGTCGTGTCGCGGCCGGCCAGCATGAGGTTCATGGTCGTGTCGCGGAGGAAGGCGTCGACGACCGTGCTCGCTTCGTCGTCGTCGTCGATGTAGGAGGAGAGCAGGTCGGCCGAGTCTTCGATGCCGCCTCTCGCCTTCACCGCCTCCCGCCGCTTGGCGATCGTCTCGCCGATGAACCGGTCGATGTCGCGCCACGCGACGGCCATCTTCCGCTCGTACCCGACCCCGAGCCACCGCACCAGCTTCCACCACGACGGAGGGAGCACGTTGCGGACGAGGAGCACGTCCATGGCGTCGTCCATGGCGCGAGCGAACGGCACCTCCGGGAAGCCGATGGCCAGGCAGCCCGGGTCGACGCCGAACACCAGCGTGGTCGTCGTGTCGAACGTCAGCCTGAGGAACACGTCCTGCAGGTCGCACACGCCGGTGCCGCCGCCGGCGACGTGGGCGAGCAGCGGGAGCAGGTCGCGCTCGACCTTGCGGCGGCTGCACCGTGTCACGAAGGCCCGGAACCGGGGGCCGGACATGAGAAGCTGCGCCTTGGCGCGCTGGCGGCGCCAGGAGTCGCCGTCGGCGTTGAAGATGCCGCCGCCGAGGATGTCCATGATCTCGGCGAACTCGGGGCCCTTGGGGTAGTTGGCGAAGTTGGAGGTGAAAACGTGGCGGACGTTGGCCGGATCGGAGGTGAGGAAGAGCTCCATGCCGGAGCGCGGCGGGCCGACGAAGCGGAAGTTGAGCGGGCTGGCGGTGAGCAGGGAGGTGACCCAGTCGTGGAGGCGCGGGAGGTTGGCGAGGAGCGCCGGGAGCATGCCCACCAGCGGCCACTCCAGCGGGATCACCGGGTTCTTCCGCTTGGACCTGGCGTGGAAGTAGTAGAAGACGACGAAGCAGAGCAAGGAGAGCGAGAGCTCGAGGAAGGAGACGAACGCCATTTTCGCCAGCTCTCTTGCACCGTACACACTTAAGGTCGCGGTGGAGCGCGCCAATGGTGGTGTGGAGTTGGGGAATGGAGACTAGAGAACGTTCGGAGGGTGAGGGTCACCCATAGTCATAGATGTACTGGTACTCGAGCAGAGCATAATCAATGATTCAATGTCGGGGTTGGCTTTCATTTCAAATGTTACTCCTGATTGGCAGTCTGTTCACAAACAAATTGTTTTGATTATGATTGATCATCACAATTCACAAACGTGGCTTTGAAATCTTGAGACCAGTGGTGTAGGTGCAGTCTGTTCATGGTCATTTTTAATTTAGAGTGAAGTCCACAAATATGCACCTGGAAAGTCAACAAAATTAGTTGTCAATTTCCAAGATATGGGTATAACATTTTCAATTGAATTTCAACTATATAATGCATTGTGTACCGTACACACATGGTTGATACAACATAATAAATTCAAGGTGCGGAATATGGTACTCCCTCCTTTTCCGATTTATATGGCTGATCTCAGTTCTTTAGTTTTTCCAATTTAAAGGTCTCATCTTCATCTCCTATTGAGATTCCGAGGCGCATTAAATATTTGCATGCAAGAATTAAAAATGAACTCACCAATGCATGTAATGTTTCTACTCATCTACAATGGCCAAGCATGCATGCACTGCAATTAATCCAAATTAATGCACCAGTTTAATTTGGGTAGTTTTGTAAAGTACGAGATACATTCCTCCACTCATCATCTGCCTTGGTTAATGAGATTTTATATTTGAGACCTATAAACCGGAAGGGAGGGAGTAAAAATAAGTGAAAGCAAGACAGAGCGAAAACATCATGGTAGAGGAAGCAAATCCATATTCATTTTAGAGAGGATATCGCATGAAAACCAAAATTCAATGAAAACGGTGAAAACCGCATAGAAATAGTGTCTCGAGGTTTTAAAAAAAATGAAAAAAATACGGGATGTTAAGAGTGCGATATTCACTCCCAAGTTTAAAGACGTTAGCATTTATGGTGTACGAAAAAAATCATCATTAAATAGTGTTAAACAGTAAACGTCACTACTCATTGCTGAATTTATTTTTCCATAGCTTGTAAATGGTAATGTGTCTGAGCTTGGAATTTGGCATGCCAATAGAACATGACCCTTTTAAGTCCCTATATTATTTTTTTCTTCAGATATTTTAAGTTGGGGACGTGGTTTTCACGAATTTTTCTTTGAAACTTGATTTTCAAGTGATATTCTTTGAAACGTGTATATGCACTAGGAACTACTCCCGCATACTCCCTCCGTCCGCGAATAAGTGTACCTCTACCTTTTGTTTAAGTCAATGTCTTAAAATTTTGACCAACTTTCTAGAAAAAAGTAGTGTAACATATATAACATCAAATTGGTATATTTTAAACATTTCAAAACGGATCTAGTGGTATGAATTTAGTGCCATAAATGTTGTTACTTTTCTTTATAAAGTTAGTCAAAATTTTAAAACTTTGACTTGAGGCAAAAGATAGAAGTACAATTATTCACGTACGGAGGGAGTATGTACCAGCTAGTAGCATACTCCGATTGCGTGTGCTGATCGATGCTGGTGTCACTTTCTTGGCAGTTGAATGCTGACATAAATGATTGACTGCGTACGTGGCTTGATAGCATAAGCCACATGCACATGCATTAAGTGATAGGCCTGCCCGGGCTGCCACCGAATCACGGATGTGTACGTGTGGATGCAAGTTGCAAGAACGCACCCGGCAGTGGGAGGGAACGTTGAGTGAGGCAGAGAAATGGTGGATATATGCGTCCAGATGGTTCCGATTGATATCCTGGACCCTGGACTGGACCAGCCGTCGGTGTGCATGCAAGTGTACATTGCTCCCTTGCAGCTGGAGTACGTGCACACAAATATATATATAGTTTGATTAATGTTAACTGCATGCATGTGCTATCTTGAACACCTACGTGGCTTGCTATGCATCGTCCATCCTTGCTAGTAATCGGGTAGTAGTACTGTATGATCTCGGTCATGCATGCCTATCACAATTTATGGGTCACCGCGCATGCACCAGCCGGGAGACCCAACCTCGTTGACTTAGCCGGCCATGCATCTTGTTGATGCGCGCCTTTTTCAATTTTTTGTCCGGTCGCTTTCTCAAAATTGATGGGTTTAGCAAAATTGCCTCGTTTTCTTTATCTTTGTGTCTGGCGAAGCTGAAGCTGGTGGATATGACGGGGAGGCGAAACATTGCTGAGTATGCGAGGGTTTAGAGAAAAATGAACCGGTGGGAAGAAGTGTCATGTACAATATATTAAGATAGAGTCCACCGGAGTGAGACACCCAAATTCACTCATGGCAAGAGTTGAACCCTGGAGCATAGCAGGGGTTGAGAGGTTGCGGCAAGGTTAGAGGGATTGTTTGTATCCGGGCAAAGGTGGAGGCGCAACCGCCCAAGTCGAGCAAGAGAGGAGGAAGGCAACAACAGAGGAGACACACGGGAGCAATGAAACTAAGGAGCTGTTCGGAAGCTCTCCAGCTCCGCGCGAGGAGCTGAGCTGGGCCGAACGCCTCGGCTCCGTGGAGCCAGCTCCACTAAGCGGACGACTCACGTAGCGCAATCGATGGAGCAGGGGAAATCCAGCTCCGCGAAGCCCAAACCGTGAAGTTCATCGAAATTACGTAGGAATTGCCACCGCTAAAGTTGCATACCGATTCGATTCACTTTCTCCTGGGCTGCCGTATGAACCAGCCAGCAGCGCATGCAAAGCTCAAAACAACAAAATAAAATAGAGCAGCCCATGCAGCGATGGAGAGAAGCTGGCCACAGCCTCCGAACGCGCGCAGCTCCTCGCCAGAAGCTGGAAGCTGGCGCATGAAGCTGGAGTTGTGAATTTGCTGAAGCTGGAGTACTTCCGAACAGGGCCTAAGTGTCTCTTGTACTCCTTCCGTTTCTTTTTATGGCTATCAAAGCATTTGTCAATGTTTCACACAAAAAAAAATCAGAATTTTATAAATTTTCTTTTAGTTTTTATATTACTATTGATCAGAACAGCGGCGTCCACAAATATGTCTCTTTTTAAGGATAATATTATGTCTCTTTTAATGCTGCTTTCGGTTGCTAATAGGTACTAGCTAGGACCTCACTCACATGGCCATCCTTTGATTGCCAGTTGAAGCAATATCTCACATACTTTTTTTCAGATTAATCACATGGCCTGTCGTCCAACATGGATCCATGAGGGACTGTAGGTACACAGTGGCCGTCTCGATGTCTAGCCAGTGGCGATCGATGGCGCTCGTTCGTTGCCTGCCCGACACGCCACCCTCCGACTGCCCGGCTTCAATCACGCTGTAGCATGGCTCGATCGGGCCTGATTGGTCGATCCTCCATTAATTGGGCACAACAGTGGCCGTGATGTTGATGGTCCGTGATCCTTGTGACGGCCGTAGGGTGCAAGCGTACAGATGGGCACGCATCGCATGGCAGAGAGCACGGTACGCAGATGGTGGCGGTGGAGATATGGTCTGTGTGGATGTGGCTGGCAGCCCGATCGTTAGCTAATCGGGACATGGCTGGCGCCCCGCGTGGGTGCTACCTCATCTAGGAGTAGCCGAGTAGCTAGGTAGCTAGCGTCTCTTGTCTTCAACAGGCAACGGCTCACGTTTGCCTGCTTGCTTAACGGTACATGCGCGTGTCACGCCCGCCCCAATGCCGTGGCTCTCAGGCAGCCACGTGATGATGCTGATTCGTATACATATTCAAAGGACTTTAATATAGTAGAACATCTCACGTCAGGGTTAAACAAATCTGACTCCCTCAGATATGTCGGATCTCGACCGAATGCATGACAATTTTTCTGTTGATGTTCGACGCCATATGACAATGTTTGTTGTAGAACATGACAGATTCTTATACACAAAGTATGACAGTTTTATCAGTTTTCGTATCACAATTTTGGTCGTCAGATTTTTAGCGTTAAAAATCCAACGTTGGATTTTTAGTATTTTCGTATTCGAAATAATCCCCTGTGTCCACACACGAGGTAAGGGAAGAAGATGCATCACCATCACCGGAGCAAATGACGACCAACGTGGTCGGCAGACGTACGCACTGCTTGCCGGTTAGCAAACTCCCCAGAGAAGATTAGTTTTATCATTTCAAACGATTGTAAGGCCAGGTTGATTAAATAACATGCTTTTACCCCGAAAAGAAAAGGCAACCGTGGTTTGATTTCTATAGCGCTGCAGTACTAGCACGTACAGTATGTAGATATCGTAGACGATATATGTTGTGCATGCATGTGGGGAAATACTAACGGAGAAGTTCAACTACAAGTTCTTCGGTTCTGATTGAGCTACTGGATCCAAATTCAGCACAAAAAGATCCTAAATGTTCGCATGTTTCTGAACTTTGGTATTTCGTCCCATTAATATTACTTGTCGCTCAAATGAATGTATGTATAGATGTAGTTTGGTGCTAGATACACCCGTTTGAGCGACAAATAATATGGATCGGAGGGAGTATATGTTTTCAGAGTAGTTCATCTCAGTTAAGAGCATTTTACAAGCTTGCTTACACGACACCTTTGACTATGTAGAGGAGTGAGATAAAGAAAAATAGAAAGAATGAGTTTAGCTCTCACTCCGAGAAGAAATAACAAATGCAGAGAAAAGAGAAAGAGATAAAGTGGAATGGATGACTAACCTACAATAATACTCAATCTTCCAACCAACTCTATTATGTGAAAGATTAATAATGCTGACTCTTGATGACATAGCAATCACTTATAGCCAGCTACTAACTACAATATTATCAGTCATGCTCTAAGGTTGCCCGTAATGAGAGTATCGTAGCTAGTGTCATGCAAGCTAACTAGACAATTTTAAGGAGGTGGCACGGAGTTAAATGAAGAAAAAAAGGATTGCGTATCATATCATAATACAACATCATAATAAATATTTTACTACTAGTATATGTTTTGCATGACAATAAATAAGGTCATCTAAGATAGTAATTTATGATACTATGCGTTACAGAGATAGTATCATACACTAATATATATGCATAATACTAATTTAGGATACTACCCACTACGGGTAGCCTAAGTGAGGATTACCAATTTCAAGGAAAATAAGTATAACTTGTTCTTATATAAGTATGTATATAGCAAGCCAACCCAGTGGTCTTCTTCTTTCTCTTCCGCGGCCGCCACCACCACCACCACTCGGTTGTCTGCCATCGCCAAAGCTAAGCTCCCTCTCCCCTCTAGCCACATCTTTCTGGCAAGGTAACAACATTGTGATAAGGCTTTCCTCTAGTTAAGCTCCTTGGAGGGGATAGGGGCCACATTACACTCTGACACCAGTTAGGCCCAGGAGGTGGTCGCTGACTCGCTTCCATCAAGGTAATGTTCGATATTAATGTGCCTTACAAAATTTATATATTAATAGGTCATGGTCTATTAGCTTGATATGGATTTCCTAAATTAATAATTTATGTAATGAGGAAAAATACATGCTGATTTTCACTACTGAAATTAAAACCCCGAGGGTTGAGAGATACTCTCCTAGAATACAATAGAGCTACTAACTAAGATTTACTCTAGTATAATTGTATATGCTCCTTTGTGTTTTCCCTGGTTACAACACATGGCGTGAGAGCTGGGAATACACCTAAGTTTACACAATACTATGCTTTCTAATCCTCTATTTTGCACGTATATTCCTATCACATTTCCTCCCCGCTTGCAAGGAGCCAATGACTTTGACGCAGTTGTTATAATTATGAGCGATGGATCCACCAGTACAAAATAAAATTGCCTGTGAGAGTGTTGCCCAATCAACATCCCGAATAAACGGTCTACATATAAATACGTAAAGAGGGTAAGATGTCGATCACGTCCATAAGTTAATGTAGTTCCTTGCACTGGAATTGGCCACAGCAGCTGCTAGCCAGCCCGAGAGCGACGCACACGCATGCACGAGAGGTTCTTCATTATGCTTTGCTGCTGATGGATTAGATCAATGGATATACTATTGGAGCACAGCACTGCTATATTAGCTCCTAATTAATTCCCCTACAGTGAGATGGATCGAGAATGTCGTGGGACGTACGATTCACTGCCACACGCTACTGTAGCGTGGTCTCTGTGATGCTAGCTTGACGAGCCCAACACGCTAATGCGAATCTAATGAAGTGATTCAGATATAACGTACGACGACACCGGTCGCGCGCTGCTAGCTTAAAATGCTGAGCACGTCAACCAACAGCGAGCGATTCATTAGATTTTAAACAAGCATTGAAGATAATAGTAGAAGAGATAACTCTCGCAGTCTCTGCACTGTAGTACGTGTACTCTAGCTGAGAGATGGACAAATTAAAGCAACAGCCGACATGCCCATCATGCCGAGGTTAACTAACTTGGAGGTACGTGCCGGCCGGCCGGTGCGGGTGCTCCGTCGACGTTGCGGTTGTTCGACGAGGCAGCGCATGCTTTTGCAAGTGGATCGATCGGTCGACAGACGACAGTGCGTGCGTGTGTACCGGCGGGCGGCGCTTACGACGAGCGACGAGCATGGGCAGTGGTAGAAACCTCGTCGATCGTCCCGGCCGTCGCCGTCCATCTCGTTGAAAGCCACGGGTGCGGGCGGCGCTTTCTGTCTTTTTTTCCTTTAAAATACTACGGGGTTTCAACAAAAAAAAATTATGACACAAAATGTGAATTTGGGAAAAATATATTTGAAAAATCATAAATATCTGTGAATTCAAAAATGTTCATGATTAGAAAATGTGTTTCGGAATTTTTAAAATATTTGCGGTTCAAGAATGATCATGATTTTGGAAAACTATTTGCATATTGCAAACATGTTCGTGAGTTTGAAATAAAAATGTTCCAGAAAACAACAAATGTTCATGACTTTGAAAAATGATTGTGAATTATTCATAAATGTTAAAAAAATCATAAAATATTTAGGAATTTTGAAAATAATTTCATCCTTAAAAAATCGCTGGTTTAAAAATATTCATGATTTCGATACATGTTCCTGCATTTCAAAAAATCTTCGTAAAAATATATTTTTGAATTCTAAAAATTATTCCCAAATTTCAAATAAAGTTCGTCGATTCAAACAAATGATCACAATTTTGGAAATATGTTTGCGAATTAGTAAAAATATATTTGCAATTTTAGAAAATGTTCACAATTTCACAAGATGTTCGTGAATTTCTTTTAAAAAGTGTGAATTTTAAAAAAAAAACATCATTACAAAAATTGTTCGCAAATTCTAAAAATGTTCATGGCTTCCAAAAATGTTCATAAATTTTAAAGATGTTTGCAAAGTTTCAAATAAAAAAAGTAAATTGAAAGAAAAAATATTTTAGGGCCCCATGCAAGTGCTCTCGGGAGCCGAATTGAATTTCCGGTTTACAATTTCCTGCATCTATGAACCAAAGATGTGATATAAGTTTACAACTGTGGTTTTCGATCACCTGTTTTGACATGTATTCCTATCAAATTTCCATGTCCATTCTATCCCCGTGTTTTTAGAATCCTACCCTTCATGCAAGGAGCCAAGGACTTTGACATAGTTGTTATAATTTTTGGGCCCGGGAGCTGAATTGAATTTCCGGTTTACAACAGTGTTTTTCCTACATCTATGAACCAAACATTTAATAGAAGTTTACAACTGTGGTTTCCGATCACCTGTTTTGACATGTATTCCTACCAAATTTCCATGTCTTTTCTATCCCCGTGTTTTCAGAATCCTACTACCTGCCATGCAAGGAGGCAAGGACCTTGACACAGTTGTTATAATTATGTGCGATGGATCGATCCACCAGTACGAAAACAAATTGTCTGTGAGAGGTTACATCCTGAACAAACGGTCTACATAAAAATACGTAAAGAGGATAAGAAGATTTCGATCACGTCCATAGGTTAACGTACGTATTGTAGGTAATACTAGAAGAGATACCTCTCGCAGTCTGTGCACTGTACGTACTCCAACTGAGATGGGCAAACCAGCAGCTGACATGCATAGCCATCATGTTGGAAGCACGTGCCGGCCGGCCGGTGCGGGTGCTCGGTCGCTGTTGTTCTGTTGCGTTTGTTGGACGATCACGTTGCAAGTGGACCGATCGGTCGACGGACGACAGGAACGTGTGCACCGGCGGGTGGGTGGCGGACGACGAACGTGTGTAGCGAGGTGGTAACTTGATCGTGTCCTCCGGCCATCGCCGTCGATCTTCTCGGTGAAAGCCACGGGTGCGTGGTGTGTCGATCGATCCTAGCAAGCAAGGAAGCGAACTAATCCGGTGACCGGACGAGGCCTCGAAAATAAATAAGTCGGGTCGTTATGCTGTAGAGCTAGGCCAATGGCGGAGCGTGGAGATTCAATGGCGTCTAAACAACGGGAGTCACCGTCGGGGTTCGGCACGGGGGACAAATTGCTCTTGTACTTTTTTCCTTCCTCGTCAGGTAACCCCAATGTACACGCTGGGCGGCCGGCCCAGTGGTGCTGGACCCCTACGCCCCCGGTTCTCTTTCGTATTTTCGGCCCAATTTGGATTCCATCCCATCGATTTTGAGAAGGATCTACAACCCTCCGTGAACCGCTTTTGGAGATTGGGGAAACAATTATAATTCAAGAACCTTTTTCTGCTTGGCCAAACGTTTCCGGAATGCATGAAAATAATTCGAATATATGAACATTCTCTAAATCAGCAATCTTTTTCTTGATCGATGAACATTTTCTGATTTATGTGAAAAAGTTAACAAATTCATCAACCGTTTATGAATTTGCGAACATTTGTTCTGCGGACATGTTTTGTAAAATCAGGAACATTTGTCAAAATCCACATACACCTTTTCAAAGTCGTGAACATTATTTGAATATGAAAACATTTTTCGTCAAATCATGAACATTTTCTTCAATCCGCAAACATTTTATGATTTTTTGAACATTTTTTCAAAGTGCCCATATTTTTAAATTTCGGAACGTTAGGAAATCTCAAATTATCTAAGATAGAAGAAAAATAATAAAACGGAAAGAAAAATGAAAACAAATAAACCTTAATTTAAAAAACAGAGCGCCCCGCAGATGGTCGCATGCGTGGTGTATACGTAAAATGTACAATAAAAATCTAATAAAGGCAAAAAAGAAACACGAAGAAACCAAGAAGGAAGAAAAGCACAAAAATAGTAAATATGAAGAAAAAAAATAGACGAATGAAAAGAAAGAAGCACTAGAAACCGAGAAAGTAACAATTAAAAATGATGAAAAACAGAAAATTGAAGAAAACCGTGAAAAGAAAAGAAAAACAAAAGAAAAAGGAAAAAAAGGACAAAATACTGAACTAATACATTGAACGAGCTAGCGACCGAGCGACCTACAGTGTGGTGCTACTGTGCCGGTGAAAGGGCAATTTGCGGACTAACCGTGTGCCTACGCTACTCAGGTATACTTTATATGGCACAAGACGGTTGGGCATCCCTTCGAATGGAAAAGAACGAAGACGACATTTTCGACGCGTTATATATTTTTGGTCGTAGGAAATCCAGACAATTAAAAGGCGGTCCGTATCTGAAGGTATGATGGAATCAAACACGTACACAAACTCATACTGCACCCACCATATAGCCTTCCATTGCGAGGGGAGACCCTCTTATGTAACCTATGCAGAGAAACCTGTCCGTAGCGGTTGTATTGCACGTGCGAGCGGTTGTAATGCTTCCTTATGGAGTGGTCACGTTGTCCCTGCCATAGCAGTTGTACTTTTTGAGTTTCGAGCTGTACTACCGGCCCTTGCACCGGCCCAACCACCACCCAAGGGGTGATTTCCCTCGGGTATGGCGTGTAGTAGCCAGCGGTTGCTGCCCCAACAACAGCGAGTCAGGTGATTCGGATCGGGTTTTAGGTGCGGTATCAGGCGGTGGTTGAACGGTTGTTCCGGAAGTTAATTTAATTATCGGTACAATAGGGACACCCGCAATTGTACCGCCCTGGTCCTGTAGTAGTGCATTCAATATAAATATGCTTTAAGTTAGTTTTCCTAGATTACTTCCTTATCGATTTTTTGAGTTCAGAACTCCTATTTCCTGGTATGTATGGAGGATATAAATGGGAGGCGAAAATCACAATCTCACTGCCTTACCATGATTAATAATCTTACAAGAGTAAACATGTTGGTTGTATTTATTTAATTTCTCCACACCAAGATTTCATTTTATTGTACATAGTTAGTATAATTATTAAGTGTACATTTATGTTGAAATAGAGAGTGATTCGGGCCATAAAATAGACTCAAAGTCAGAATTTGAAGAAATAATTGGATTCCAAGCGTATAATTGCTTCTACCTCACTCGCCAAGGTTTTCGAAGAAGTAATCAAGTATTATCGGTCCATGGATATCCAGAAAGTTGACTATGCCCTAACTCCCAAGGCCGGATTTTTTTTCCTTTTATGAAACTGAGGTGGGAGGGGCATAAGCCCTCCCCTAACAATTACATGTACATTTATGTTTTTTCTTCTACCCCTTCTTTTCCCCCAAAAAACTTGTGTTGACCTATTTTTCAGTGGTAAAAAATATTGCCTGCATTTTCATGGTCAAATGTAGACCATGACATTGGAGCGAATTAGTCACCGCAACAATTGTTTCTAAATAAAATACATGCCTTGTTACAAATTGAATATGATGAGCAGTGTTGTCAATAGCAATGAGTCCACATAAGAATTGGTGGTGGAAAAAAGAGTGACGCATGTTGGAGAAGAGTGTGTTCTCTGTCCTCTGAGCATCACGAGGACGTAGCTCTATAAAAATCAAAGAAGCGTCGTGCTGAACACATTTCCCTACCGAGCCACGCATTCTCCTATTGCCTCATTGCCCGTCGTTCGATCGATAAAGCACATGGATTGTGTAACCGCGATGGCGGTGTTCCTGGACACAGCCATGCCTATTGTGGGGAAGTCTGCTGCTGCACCGACGCTCGCACTATGCTGCAGTGCACAGTGCATCTGTCGTCGACGTGGCTGGAGCACCTCCTGAAGCCGGATAATGCGTTATCGGTCTGTAGGGCATGCTCAGATGAGCTGATCTACTATGTTATCTTCCCCCTTCCCTTCTATTTGTTGGCATCATCGACCAACGACGGTATTGAGGAAGCTAGCTCCCTCACCGGTGCCCAGGGTTTGCCAAGCATTGCAAAACATCATTGTCATTGCTAACCCATAGATTAATTGATGTTGATGCTTGATGGACACCCTCTGGTTGACCCCGGTGTCCCCGGGCACATGTTCCGCATGAAACCCTCTAGTCAACAGTACTGCAAATGAGTGGGGTGTCCATAGATATCTGAAAACTTGACTTTGCCCTAACTCCCGAGGCCACAAATTTTCTTTTTATGAACATGGAATGGGAGGGGGCATGGGCCCTCCGCTAACCATTAACTGCACATTTATGTTTTTTCTTCTACTCCTTCTTTTCCCCAAAGAAACTTGTGCCCAACTGCATGAATTCATTATAGCTTGGAGTAGCTTGTAGCCCCCCATTTCATTTGATCATTTAGTGGTATGCAGAGATTTTTGGAATACAGGGGATCGGGGCATTGCTCGGTGCTTTTTGTGGGGAATTTTCTCTTAATTGGTTAGTATGCAAGTTTCAGTTTTCTTCAGTGTTACTTACCTTAGTCCACATGTGTCGTGATTGACCAACCTCCTTTTGTAGCATGTAGCTAGCTGATGGGTTAATTACGGGGGGGGGGGGGGGGGGGGGGGCCATGTCACCGTGCATTGTGTCTTCATGTCACAGGTGGCCAGCACCACGAGAAATGTGGAACTCTTGGTGAAGAAAGATGAAAGAACATGCGGTGCCCCCATGTTTGGTTTTGGTAATTGATGACAATCTCTATGGACTAATGGTTGCCTTGAGTTATATTTGAAGGATTTGTCCATAGGCATTTCTTGAAGTTCATGTGTTGGTTTCAAGGAGTTTATGTGGTGACCAAGGTGTTATTAAGGAATTATCCAAAGATTGGTCATGTGAGAGTTGAGCTTATTGCAAGCATGTCTTGGAGAAGAAGATTGTGTGATCATTCATGTATATCTTCAAGACATCATCCAAATGAAGAGAGTTGAAAAGATTCATGGTTGATCAAGACTAAGTCAAGAGTGAATCAACTTGATCAACTCACAAAGCGTAGAAGATGTACCGAGAGGGATCAAGCGATCCCATGGTGTGGTAAGCATTGTCAATTACGCTTTGTGTACTAACCCATGATCTTCGTGGGAGTTCTTTGTGGGGTTAGGTTGCGGTGTGCAAGTTCAAGTGAAGCATCATGAAGAGATCAAATGCTTGAAGCTTGTCCATTGTGGTGACAATGGACTTGTGAAGATGTTGCGGTGTGCAAGTTCAAGTGAAGCTTCATGAAGAGATCAAATGCTTGAAGCTTGCCGTCCATTGTGGTGACAATGGACTTGTGAAGATGTGCGGAAGAGTGGCTCACCCATAGTGGAGTATGGGGGAGCAATCAACTAGTCTTCATCGAGCCAACGCAACCAAGAAAGGTGGTCCAACTTGAGGGAGTCAAGATCGTCTTCATCTAGCTCAAGTGGACCATGTGCAAGGCAAAGGTTTGCCCTTGATAGGTTTTATATTTTACCGGTCTCATGATGGTAGTTGGGAGACCGGGTTATAGGATCGATTGCCGTACTATCAAGGGGGGCTCTCGATGAGTAGCTTGATCGTATCATTCGTAGAGAGCTCAAACCACTGCATCCTTGCATCATCTTTCTTGGTTCTTGTTTGGTTTTTCTCTTTGTGAGTTTTGGATCTTATGGTCATCTTGATGACAAGCTCGAGTTCATCGAAAGCGGAGTTCACTCGCATCTTCTATGATGTTTTCGATGTTGGAAGGTTATGCCGGTTCTTCTCGGTTGGAGGTTTCACTCCTCTATTTTGTTGGCATACCTTCCGTGCCTCTTCTTACTATAACCAGTCGCTGTTTTGATGCTACTCGTCGTCTTGTATCCAACAAGCTTGAGTTTGCTCAATTCGGAGCTCATATGCAGAAGTTATGGCAGTTTTGGTTTCCCGTGGAGTATACTTTTTTACGTGGAAGTGGCTTTAGGATGGTCCCAGCGGTAGTACCGCGGTACCCAGTGGTAGTACCGCTTAGGAGTCACAAGCGGCAGTACCGCTCCGCAGCGGTAGTACCGCTGGTGGGTCCTCAGCAGTAGTACCGCTACGGTACCAGGCCCCTACCGCGTCGACTCGAGGGGACATTTTTCGTGTCGGATAGTGTGGTACTTCGCAGCGGCAGTAGGGCGGCAGTACCGCTCACGAGCGGTAGTACCGCCCAACCACCGCGGCACTACCGCTCGGGTCTGTCACTCTCCTGCCCTCCAGACTCCACGGTAGTACCGCCCGGGGAGCGGTAGTACCGCTGCCTCCTGCGGTAGTACCGCCCTCTGCGGGGCTGTTTTGAGGGTAACGGTTGGATTGTTCCCCCCACTATATAAGGGGGTCTTCTTCCCCATTCTACCTTATCTTTTGAGCTCGTGTTCTTCCCCCATTGTTGACCTTCTTCGAGCTTGCTAACTCTCAATCCCTCCATGGATTCTTGCTAGTTTTTGAGGGAAAAGAGAGAGGAGATCTAGATCCACATTTCCACCAATCACTTTCTCCTCTATGTGAGGGGAACCCCTTGGATCTAGATCTTGGAGTTCTTGGTGTTCTCCTTCTTGTTCTTCCTCTCATTTTCCTCCCTAGCATTAGTTGCTTCGGTGGGATTTGAGAGAGAAGGACTTGGGCACTCCGTGTGCCCTTGCCATTGCATTTGGTGCATCGGTTTGAGTTCTCCACGGTGATACGTGGAAGTTACAAGTTGAGAAGCTTATTACTCTTGGGTGCTTGGTACCCTTGAGCTTGTTCCTCTTGGGTGCTTAGGCGCCCTAGACGGTTGGTGGTGTTCGGAGCTCAATCATTGTGGTGTAAAGCTCCGGGCAAGCGTCGGGGTCTCCAATTAGGTTGTGGAGATCGCCCCGAGCAATTTGACGGGTTCCGGTGACCGCCCCCAAGGGTTGCCAAAGTGTACGGGTTCGGTGACCGCCCCCAAGGGTTGCCATTTGTACGGGTTCGGTGACCGCCCTCAAGGGTCCCTTAGTGGAATCATGGCATCTTGCATTGTGCAAGGGCGTGAGGAGATTACGGTGGCCCTAGTGGCTTCTTGGGGAGCATTGTGCCTCCACACCGCTCCAAACGGAGATTAGCATCCGCAAGGGTGTGAACTTCGGGATACATCATCGTCTCCGCGTGCCTCGGTTATCTCTTACTCGAGCCCTTTACTTATGCACTTTACTTTGTGATAGCCTTATTGTTTCTTGTCATATATCTTGCTATCACCTAGTTGTTTATCTTGCTTAGCATAAGTTGTTGGTGCACATAGGTGAGCCTAGTTGTTGTAGGTTTTGTGCTTGACAAATTAACCGCTAGGTTTATTCCGCATTTGTTCAAGCCTAAACCATAATTATTTTAAATCGCCTATTCACCCCCCACCCCCTCTAGGCGACATCCACCATCTTTCAAAAGATGTCATCATGCATCGCCAATCGACCATGACACTAGCAAGGAGGTGGCCAAGTGCTTCGTGGACCTCTGCAAAGGGATTCAATTCAACCTTGACAATGCTGACTGCAGCTGCCTGCGGGAAACGTGCAGGAAAATGGAGGAGAGATATTGAACCTACCCATAGGGGTGGATGGAGTGGGTGAGGCGCACGTAGGGGTGGATGGAGTGGGTGAGGCGCACATACTTCAGCAACCCATGGCTCACTAGTGGGATACCATCGGGCTTATTTGTGTGCTCCTCCAATTGATCTACTCCATTTTGAGCTAGGAACATGCAAAGAACTAGAAGTCACATCTAGCACACATTTCGGGTGGCATCATAGGGATAACATGTTGACCAATCGGGATGAGTGTGTACTCGATGTATAACAGCCATGTATGATGTATCAATGTATTTTCAACGTCTAGTATATCATGTCGGAACTACCCAGATTGTGCCTATTCAAAGCTATAGATTATGTGGGTTTGGTGTCATAACTCATGAGGCCAGAGATTTTCCTTTTATAAACATGAATTAGAGGGGGCATGGGCCCTCCCATAACCATAAGTGTGCATTAATGGTTTTTCTTCTACCCTTTCTTTTCCCCAGAGAAACTTGTGCTCAGCTACATGAATTCATTACACCTTGGAGTAACTTGTAGGCCCCCATTTTGTTGATCATTTCAATGGGGTATGCATGAAGTTGTAGAATACAGGGAATTGGGGCATTGCTCAGTGGTTTTCGTAGGGAATTTTCTCTGAATTGATTAGGATGCAAGTTTCAATTTGCTTCAGTTTTACACACCTCATTTTAATTTCATGACTGACCAACCTCCTTTCGTAGTGTGTGGGCAACTAGTGGCCTCCCCCTTCTGGCCCTGGGTCTCTTTCGGTGCAAAAATAATTGTTGTGTTTTTTTCCTTTTTGTCTCCGAAAAATTATTTTTTCTGAAAGTCAAAAGACAAACAAAAAACAGCAATTGACACTAGAAAATATTAATAAAGAAATGATATCAAAGCTATAGTGAAGTGGTATAAATAAAATATATCATGAATGATTAAAAAGTGTAGATCCGTTTAGCACGTATCAGCATCTCCAGTTGAATCTCTACTTGCCCTCGAGTAGGTGGATGAGAAGTGATAACAACAAGGTCTAACCTATAAACACATCAATGCAAAAGAGCAAAGACCGGATCCAAGCAGATCCACCGAAGACAAATACTGACTAGACTCATGAGATTCGTCGGAGACACGCCTCCACACATCCTCAGACGATGCGGCACACAATCGAGACGGGGTTATGCAAGAGAACCATATTTCATCTTGAGAGAGCCACCACTGTCTTGTCTTTCTGAGCAAAAAATATACCTTAAAAACACTAAAAAAAACACCTCAAAATGAAGCAGGAGCCCTTCCACCACCATGGTATCAAGATTTACCACGCCTTCGTGGCCCTAAGACCACAAGAGATAGGGCAGATCAACAAGAGCATCGACGTTGAAACGGATAAATTACCTGGCACATGGCAATCGCAGAATTTAATGTACAAAGGCCGACAGAGTCTCAAACACACATCTCCTGCAAAAAAAAGAGTCTCAAATAAACATGTTGGCCCTCTCGGCTTCGGCGAAGTGGACACAGAAAAAACATGCGACGGGTTCCAAATCAAAAAAGATAAAACGAACTTGCCTAAATTTGCACATCGATCCGATAGATAGTGCCATAAGAGCATCTACACCCGAGCATTAGTAATTTGACCCCATAAATGCCCGTGGACACGTCCGAACAGTGACGGGGCGTATCCGTTTTGACTCCTCATATTTGTTGCCAAACAACCACGCTCCTCAAATCCGCATCTCATTTTTCCAGTCATTTCATTGAGCACATTGTGTGCGACCTCGCACAGCGTGGCACGGCAGCCCCGACCGGCGCGCGCGAGCTCCGGCCCCAGCGTGTGAGGCAGCCCCGGCGCGCACAAGCATCATCCCGAGCTACTCATACCGTAGTACAAATTTTTCATACCGTAGTGCATAGCCTCGTGCCGCCTGCGGTGCCGTACGCCCTCCTCTCCTGCTCATCGATAGAGTCCAGCTTAGCTATGGCGACAACGCCACCCAACCACCGGCCGCCGCTTCTGCCGTTATCCTCCTCCCTGCTGCTGCTCCTCCTCCTCCTGGTCCATCCTTTCCTCTCCGCCGGGACGCCGTCCATCACCACCAAAGCCGTGCCGCGGCTGCCGGGTTTCGCCGGACCCCTGCCCTTCTCCCTCGAAACAGGGTATGCTCTGCTTGCTCTCTCCTAAGTCGTCTTCTTCTTCCTCTTCTTCCTCGGTTAACTTGGTCGTGTGGTACGTACGGCGCAGGTACGTGGCGCTGGACGACGGCGTCCGCCTCTTCTACTACTTCATCCAGTCGGAGCGCGACCCGGCGGAGGACCCCGTCCTGCTCTGGCTCACCGGCGGGCCCGGCTGCTCCGCCCTCTCCGGCCTCGTCTACGAGATCGGCCCTTTCTACTTCGACTTCCATGGCTACACGGGAGGCCTGCCCACTCTGCTCTACAAGCCAGCGTCTTGGACCAAGGTTAACCCCCCTCCCCCTTTCGTTTTGTCACAGAAAAAAATCCTTCAAATGTGATAAATTAAAATAACAGCGTACTTTTTGTTACAATCACCTGAATTTTTTGTTGATATGACAAAATTAAAAATCCCTCTTTGCAGAGGAGAAATTGTAATGTGTACTTGTTGTGTACTACTAATAAATGTATGTGTTGTAATGTGCTGGTTTCATATATTGTAGGTTAGCAATGTCATCTTTGTGGACGCTCCGGCAGGGACAGGCTTCTCATATGCGACCGGAGACAAGAGAACCATACCCAGTGACACAATTGCTATTCAACAGCTGCACGTCTTCCTCGAAACGGTCTCCGCCTGTTATAATTTATACGCATTTTCTACTAGAATGTACTCCTACAAGTTAATCATCTGTGCAATTTCCCAATTGCTTCCTTGTTGTCTCTACAGTGGTTTGATGAGCACCCACAGTTCTTGTCGAATCCGCTCTACATTTCGGGTGATTCATACAGCGGTATAATCATACCTTCTCTTGCTATGAAAATTGCTAAAGGTAATTCAACTTCCTTCGCGCTCTCCATCTCTATCAACAAGGATTATTCTGCTTACAGCTTTATTCAAAGCACATGCATTTCTTTTGAGGGTATAAAGTGCATCTTTTAACTACATGTCGCTTTCATTCTAGGGATAGAAGTTGGTGATGAGCGACTCACTAATCTCAAGGTATTCATAACAATTACTTTCATGACTTCTCTTCCCACAGATTATTCATGGTTCATATTTGTGCCATTGTAATGTTTCTTATTCTCTTTCTAAGATCTATAATATCATTTCTGGTGGTTAGGGCCAGGTTCTCCATGTACCAAGGTCAACAAATTTTAGTTTAATAACACAACATTGGAAAACCAAATATAATATATGTTTTAACTTGAATATTTCTATTCAAATATGTGTCTGGATCGGGTATATGAATTTGTTGAACTTCAGTAGGTTCAAACACATGGTTACCATATTTGGGTGAAATCCACCCCTTTATCTTTTCCTTTTCTTGGTCAATTTTCTATTCAGTTACAAATAACAACCCAATGTCCATTGCAACAATGCTCTAAGTAGTCTACCGATGCATGCTTATTTTCTCTATTTTCATTTATGCCTTTGGTAGTTGAAACTTTGCAATGACCTTTTGTTTATATGCACTGTCTGATACAAAGATTGACCAAGTTTTTAAAATTCTACGGTTCTTCTTTCTCTCATGCCTCCCTTTGATAATATGTTTAGCATGCTTATAGATATGTCAAGCTGTGGTCCTCACATGATCTCTTTAAGGAGTTAGAATCATACCAACATGAAAATTTATCTTAATTGATCAGGGTGTCATTGCTGGAAATCCATTGACTGATACAACGACGTACTTCAATGCTCAAATTGCATTTCTTCATCGGATGGCAATTATACCAGATGAAATCTACGAGGTGGCATAGTCACGACATATTTAAGTTTACCTTTTGAGAGTAATTTATGTCTATGCTATACGAAGATGACTAGTACAAATTACATTTGGTATCAGCTTGCTTCTTCCTTTTTGAAAAAAAAAATCAGCTTGTTACCTCTCTAGTCAAGTATAATGCTTCTTACTCAGAAAATTTATATTAACATAAATACTGAATTTTGTCAAGTGCGTCCCTATTAATTTGGAATATCATGGAACAATATATAGTTAACCAGAATATAGAAAATATGGTAAGCTTGCGATATTCACCTTGCAGGCTGCTCGTGAAGGTTGTGGAGGAGAATATCGATGGCCATCGAACTCCCATTGTGCCAAATCCCTCCAAGACATCAAAGAGGTGAGTGACAGTACCGACCACAAATGTGTTGATTATCCCGGTACGCACGACACTAGCGCTAGCAGCTTGCTAGTTGATGACTTGGTCAGCATTTTTGGCTTGTGATATAGTGCATGAGTGGCTTAAACGATGTACACATCTTGGAGAAAATTTGTCCAGAATATCCAAGCCTCACCCTTCACAAGCAGCCGGCGTTGCAGGATCATGGAAGGAGAAGGCTAACCGAGTCCGCAGTTTCGTCTGTGTGCAGGGTAAACGTCTCCAGTACCATTCATAGTTTCTTCTCAGTTTTCATTTTCACTTCTCTTTTTTTTTAATAAAAGGGGTTTTCCCAGCCCCATTTTATAACAAACAAGGCAAAAAGCACACCCTTGTTTTTTACTTCTTGCTTGCTTTGTCGAAATCTGTTATCGGTTTCATTTTGTTATTCTTATTTTACGGTGTTAACTGCGTCGACATCTTAACTGTTGTGCTTCATTTGTTTGATGCAGAATGCCACATACTTCCTGTCGGAGTTATGGACAAATGACGAAGCTGTAAGGGAGAGTTTGGGTATTCACAAGGTAAGGTAGGGTGGGACTAGCTTAGAGGTATATGTATTCTTACTTGATAAATTGTTTGACTGGCCGTAATTAGAGCTAGGAGACAGGAATTACTACTACTACTTTAATAACAAGGTAGGAGGTGAGAATTGGAAGAGAATTATTTTAGTGATTATCTATTAACCTTTTATTATCAGCTTTTAACTAATCCCTAGACCTTTCTTTGCGGCGTGGGAATTCTCCGCATGCCGCCAAACAAGAAACTCATGTTCCATCAATTACAAAGGGTTTATTTCGTAAATATGGTGTATGTTGTGCAGGAAACCGTTCCATCATGGCTACGATGTGATTTCAATCTACCTTACACATATGAAATCAACAGCACGGTTGATGATCATTTAGCCTTGATTACTAAAGGATACCGGGCTATGATATACAGGTAAGCACGCATGCTATTGTACATTTCACCTCAACAGTCATTTGATGATGGAAATATTCTCTTGGGTGAACCGTTTCTTAATTAATTACCACCGTAAGAAAATAATTAGATCCGTCTTTTCATGACGCGGCAGTGGAGATCATGACAGTAAAATATCTTATGTCGACACCCAAGCATGGATCAGACGACTTAACCTGCCCATCACACACCGTTGGCGACCATGGCATCTGGACGACCAAATTGTGGGGTAATGACACCGACCCAGCACAACTTATATGTTCTGCCTGTGTGCACCTCTGGTGCAGAGGCCTAATGTGTTTATTACTGAAAACTGAACAGTCATAGTTCACATATTGATGCCTTACACATCGCCTTTTCTTTCTCTTGTTTTGCATAGGTACACAAGAACTTACTCCAACAATCTGACATACGCAACTGTAAAGGTACGTGTCTGGATGAATATATATACATGCACCATTAACTGCTTTCAGGTTTAACCTGGGCTTAATTACCAAAGCTAGTTAGCATCCATAACAAGTACTCCCACTCTAACTTGATATATAAGACATATTTTGACACTATGATAGTATAAAGAAACGTTTTATATTAAGTTTGTAAGGGAGTAAATCTAGTACTTACTTCGTCCGGAATTAGCTGGCGCTCAAACCTATGTATCTAGACGTATTTTAATGCTAGATAAATCTGTTTGAGCGTCAACTAATTCCGGACGAAGTAAGTAAAAAAACAATTATGATTTGGTTAACTTAAATATGTGCGTGTAGGGTGCTGGCCACACAGCCCCGGAGTACATGCCAAGGGAGTGCCTGGCTATGATCGATAGATGGCTTTCCGGTGAGCCTCTTTGAGCGATCAACTGATGATGTGGCAGTGCAGAAGATTGCTAGTGATGCGTATTGTATAAGTGACAAATAAGAGAATAGACATGTATGTGTTGTATTGAGGCTTTCGAGCCGTGGTAGGGTGGTCGCATTCATTGACCTTACTTGAGCTTGTGGGGGAGCCGGTACGGTGGAAATGAATAAATAAGCTCCCACAGGAAAAAGCTCTGTTTTTGTTTTGTCCTATGCATTTCAGATTATGAGATTTGGGTGGACGTTGAGCTTATGCAAAGGCCTGTAATATAATGGTGCCAATGTATACATTGTATGATTTCTATGTACTACTCCCTCCATCCCAAAATTCTTATCTTAGATTTGTCTAGATACGGATGTATCTAATACTAAAATGTGACTTGATACATCCGTATCTAGACAAATCTAAGACAAGAATTCTGAGACGGAGGGAGTACAAGTCAAACAAAAGGAAGGTTTCAGCGGGTTTTCTCCACATACAAAAGGAGTTGCAGTTAAAAGCTCATCCATATTCTGTATACTCCTTGGTACTCCTAGTGAAGCTATCAAAGTCGCATCAAATATCGTCGGTAGCAGCCAAGTTGCGTGCACATGTTGGTTGGTGCTGTGCTGGGTCGCTGTGGTTGGTGCGCAGGTGGATGGATGGGGTCGATCGACATCTTCCGGTACGCGTCGACCTCCTAGTGCGTGTCTAGTGTACTACAGCAACTGACCCATCGTAATTAACTTAACTACTGTAGTACACATGCATCCATCGTGGTTATGACGACGCCTACCTCGCTGACTGCTAAGTTTAACCACAGAAAACGTTTTGAATGTTCAACCTCGGAAAGCCACGGCCCAGTAAAAACAGTACTACTACTACAATGCCTAGCAGAAAGGGTAACAGAATCCTCAACGTCGCTTCTGCCAGCCTTGTACAGTTCAAGTCCATACATATATCTGGTAAAACTCAACCTATATCTACCAAATCCCGCGCGGCCCTCGCATCAAACGACCAACAACCTAGACAGCCTTTGGCATCTTAGATAGATATTTCGTTCGGTGCAAACGTCGTCGAATTACAAAAAAACATGTGGCTCGCCCCACAGGTTTGATGGACCACTTGGACCGCCGGGCTGCTTCAGTTCAGGGGCATGCATATTCCTCTTTCAAGCGTATCCTCGACGACACGGACTACCAACGGCAAAATGGTTACTGCATCCTGAGCAAAATCAAAGATATGTACCATCTACTCATTGCGCCGCTGACTCTGATTTTGCCTCCTCCATCTGCTCATCTCCAGGGAGCCCGAATACGCGCAGGTTGTGGTCCATGGAACCTACAGCCACATACTTGGCATCTGCCCCGAACTTCACCGATGTCACTTTCCCTGGAAAGGACAGACACAGCCATGTTAATTTACCCTCGACAAAGGAACCGGCGACACTGGGGAATAGCAGATAAATACTATGTCAAACCTGTGCCGGATAAATCTGGTAACGTCTTGACAAGATTCCATTCCGTCTTGACATTGGCCACTTGGTAAACCCTGCAACCATTATGCACAAGAGGTTATACTCAGCGCAAAGCTAACAACATATCGTGAGCTGAGCCATTTCATTTCTTACAGTATAATAACACCAAGCAGCTAAGTTGGATCGGTCGGTAGCATACCTTATATCAGAACCGGCAACGGCGATATAACTTCCACTAAAGTCAAACTCCACTGCAAGAGAAAATGTCTTGTCATTCATGAAAATACGATTCTGGTTGTATGGAAGCCTTATTTCACATCAGGTTTTGAGCAGTTTTCTTCCAAATTTCAACTTGCAATTTATGTAGAAACCCAGTACTTACGTATTTCTTTAAAAAAAATAGAGATCTCCTTACCAGAACTTGTTGGTGTGTCTGGATCGTATGGAGAGAGGGTCCTAAAATTCCTCAACTTTCGTAGATCCCAAAGCTTGACACCATCAAGGGCTGCGGTCTGTAAAGTGATGGTGGAAATGTCAGTATGAAACAGCAAGTGATCCAGAGTTATTGTGCAAAGATCTCGACTTCCACAGAATTTGATCTTATAAGAGAAGAAAAGAAAGAACATACCGCTAGGAAATATCCATTTTCTGAGAAGGACATGGCAGTCACTGTTCCAACATGCCCGACCTCCCCTTCAAACTTTGCAACCCTTGCCTGCAAATATAAATTTTCAATCACGAGATGAGAGACATTAGAAGAGGATGGCATGGATGTCAACCTGAATTTAATCTGAATAGTATTTTTTGCCCTGTCTTACCTGTGATTTTACATCCCAAATTTTGATAACACCTTCTGACGTGCCTGTTCCAAGAATAAGACCGTCCGGGTGGAAAGCTGCTGATGTGTATCCATCTTGTCCAGAAGCCTCACCAACCTGAATAACAGCACTTGTCAAAACGGTAAATCTCTAGATGTGCATGCTTCTGGAAATTTAAGCAAAGTACCAGACCTGTGTGAGGCAAGACCCTGTTGAAATATCATAAAAGCACCATGTGCTATCTCTGGAGGCAGTTGCAAAGTATTTCTGACTAGCATGGACCGTGACAGCTTCAACCTGGTACATTTTCAAAAAGAAAAATCAGAACGTAAGATAATACAACGAGCAGCATCAACAGCGAGATTATTTAAATAACAAAATACAGAAAATGCACAGGATCCACATGAAATGAACGCAAGAACATCCCCTGCTAGCTAGCATCGTGCATGCACGAAAAGGAAACAAGCCAATAATAGTGTAGCCGAACCATTTCGACGTTTAAAAGAAAGGTTCAACATTGAGAACTAACAGAGAACTAATTGTTTTTCTAAATCTCAGAAATTGATGTATATATATACTCGTATTATAGTTCTTGAGAAAAACAAAAACTGGAGATGCTCTCTAACATATTGCATCATTCAATTCAACCAACAAGTAAAACTGCCAATATTGTTAAGCAACAGCAAGTCATACAGCAGATTGACTGCCATGGATGTGAGCAGCCTATTAGTTAACATATAATGTTATGAATTGATACTGAATTAATTATTTGTTTCCAATCTTCATGTACTGGGCTACTGGCTATGTAGGCTAAGCATTCATATAATTTCATTATGAATAACCAATAAGTCTTCTCAAATCCCTTAAAATCCAGCTCTGGTCTCTTCCTTGACTGTTGATTAGGCTAAGTATTCGTATAATTTCATTATGAACAACCAAGGAGTCTTCTCAAACCCTAACGGTTGATTGCAAACATCAAATAAGCAGGCATTCACCAGAGACAAATGTCAATGCAAACTAACCTCTGCACCATGATCTCTCATTGTGTGCCTGCAACCATAGCTTCCATCTTCATTACCTTGCCATACACGGGCAGTCTGCAGAGTTTACAAACAAAAGAGTGAAGCCTATAATGAAAAGTGGTGTGATGACTATGGTATCATCAGATTACTGGGTCAATAAATTATCCTTTAATCATATTTATGTACCTAATCACCAGAATGAAAACTTGGTGAACGCAAAGGTTTTTCTAGAGCTGATATTGATATAGCTAATATCACATTAATGATTTACTTTACTACTATGCAGTATCTGTAGGTGTACCTTATCTGCTGATCCGGTTATCAAAAGCTCATCACGGGGAACAAATTTCAAACTCGTAATCTGTGCATAGGAATAACCCATATTAACATATGTAGATGTAAAATGATGGGGAGAGAGTCAGTGAGTTTGAGTTTGGCAGTGGACCTTCTTTGAGTGATCAGTGAGAGTGCACAAGACTTGACCCGACGGCCTATCGAAAAGAACTGCGTTTGTATCGATACCCCCAGTAGCAATAATATCCTGGTGATAAATATAGAAATCAATTAGGTAAGTAAACAACCATCAATTGCAGTGTCACTATTCAAGCATACAATTTACCACTTTTAAAAACTAAACTTGAGATAATCTGACCTTTGAATGATGAATATCAATAGATAAAATCCCTGGTTTGTTCGTCTTGTGAAGTGGATGACTGGAGATTTGAGTATATCTTTCAAGTGCATCAATTGGTGCTAAACTTGGAGGTACCTGACAAAAACACAGCAATTAGTGTACCATTTCAACAAGACAAGGCAAAAAAACAAGTGGGTAAAAACCACAATTATTTTTGGCATATAATATTTATATGATCTGATCTAGAAGGCATGTAGTACACAAGTTTGGAGACGGATATATCAAGTTTCCTATGAACTAAAACAGGACAAGTTTGAAAAACAAAAACTTCAGGTCCTTCTTTAATTGATTGTCAGGGAGAAGAGAAGCACACCTGCCGTTTCTTGCGCTGTGCTGAGAGCACAGAATTGCATTCTGTTAATTCATCGATGATGACAGGATTAATACCAGGACGTATCTTCTTCCCATCAGGACCCACTTCATCTTCCAAAGCTGTGTATCCAGGAAAGAGGATTAGAGCAAAACAGACAAAAAAGTTAGCTTTTGACATGTTAGAACGGTGAAAACCTCTTTTCCCATTTGTAACAGCAGCTACAGGCGCAGGTCCTGCAGCTGAAATAGGAATCTGCCTTTCAGCTTGAGCCAAAAGTGTCCTAGACTCATCTCTTTCCTTCTTTAGTCTGGCGATAACACGGCAAGCAGCATCATGCTGGAAATGGGCAAAACAAGCTAGTAAAAACCAATGGGTACATGATGATCATGCTCATCAAAGAAGACTAAAAAATAAAGCGTTTCTAGAAATAATTATGGAACCTCCTATCCAAGTGATCCACAAAGATGTCCTAGCTATGGCTGTATAAAGCTATGAAATCCTCTAAGCACACTCACAAACATCCATAAGGCTGAAATGTCAGAAACTTAACTAGCTGGCAACTGCGAGGTTTTATCAAGATCCTGATATCAAATGGCACTTGCACTTTTAAAGGAAGAATACTTTATTTTTTAACACAATAAAAAAGTGTATAATTCAAGACACTATTTGGAAAGATTGGAAAACCTGGTATAACGCGTGACTGAGCTCTTGTCTTGCTGTATGTAGCTGCTGCTCCAAAGCAAAATTAGACAGCATGAGAGCATCCCACTCCTGCAACATCAGAGGAAAGAAGTCTTAATCTGCACTTGCAGCTCGATAAGAATTCCCAACTATTTAACAACAGAAAGATCAAATGCTTCACCATAAAAAGAATATTACAGGAATATGCAGAGACTCAAATGCATTACCCATTACAAACAAGCTGGAAGTACAATAAAAGCAGAATACTTTTGTACAGTTTAGAATATCTCAAGATTATTGCGGTTTTTCATGGCACTAAATACCCACATAAAAAAGGAAGTGAATTCAGTAGTCTTACATACGGAAAACAAAATCATGAGTCGTCTTAAAATGTCAAAGAGCAAAAGGGAAATTCTGTGAGCTGAATGTGTGCATATTCAATTACTACTCATTTCTTCCTATTTGAATTTAAACATAAGCACATTGTGAATCATATCCAGTCTTTAGGCAAAAGAACTTAACTTGATTCTTAAAAGTTAAAACAATGGACTCCAATACAAAGAATATGCTTAAGAATTACGATGACTACAAAATCAAATATATAAACTGCAAACGGAAGGAAGCAGGCACGTACATTCTGAAACATACCAAGGAGTCCAGGGACACTTGCAGCTTGCAGAGGTCTAGGCTTAGGAATCTGCAAAAAAACGATAGTTCTTCAATTGACAGCTATACACAACATATGAGACTAGTTTATTTTAACAAGGTATGAGTGTCAGCCTTAAAAAACAAGTAGGATGTCAATTTCTTCTGCCATTCTCTAAGCTAGAAGTTTCAGTGCCACAAGTAATGGTGCATGCATACATGTGGAGTCAGGTTTATCAATTGTGGTTTGGATATAATAGATTATCCCAAAGATCGTTACAAGACCCTATCTAACAAACCAATATTTCAATCGACTGGTGGTTAATACTTAATACATGATTACTGTTTTAATTTCAGTACACGCTCATGGCTAAAACCTTTATGTAGGTAATCGACATTGTGTGGAAATACAGGTGCCTGCTCAAATGCATTTACCCAGTTAGTGCAAATGGCGACTTGGACCATGCAAAAGAATACAAAATCACCGCAAATCCTAAAACCTAATTTATTGTCCTTGTTCCATTATGTAAGTCTGATTGAGAACCCATCAGATATCTTTCTGAAGTAGCAAAACCGTACTACGAGACAGGCTGATTCCTTCCGGGGTTACAATAACATATGTGGAGAACCTTCGACCCGAGAATCCTGAACATGATGGCTAACTAGTACTAATATGTCCTCCACAAGTAAGAGACTGTCACCCCATACATACTAGTAAGATGTAACAATAAATTGCCACATGGTGTGATTGTAAGTCAAGGACTACCAAAGCAGGCGACTACAAAGTGTGGCACTAAAAGGCATCAGCGAGGCTCATGACCAAACCCTAGTGTCTGGACAGGTTCTCCAGAACAAACAAGATAAATAACCGGAACCGCACTGAAGGAAAGAGAAACAGTGTGCAGGCCTCACCTTGTTGGTCTTCACCGTCACGAGGTCGTCCATGGCGAGCTCCTCCTTGGTGACCGGGCACTTCCCATGGTCCTGGGGAACCAAAACCAAACAGATTCAGCGCAAAGGTCCTAGGCCAACCAAAACCAAACCTAGAGCGGGGGAAACGGTGGCGACCTCGATGTAGCGCTGGATGAGCCTCCGCTCGAAGAGCAGCCCCGACTTGGTCGACAGGACCGGGTCCTCCGGCACCTCGCCGGAGACTTGAGAGGGGAGGGCGCGGCGGCAGGAGGAAGCGGCGGGTTAGTGCTTGGAAATTGGATAGGGAGCGGGGCCGTAGAGCTAGGTTTCGGTGGTAGGGATGGGGCAAGACACGAGGGCTTACTTGCGCAAATCATGGCGGCGGAGACGACGGTGGTATCGGCGGGCGGCTGCGCCTCCAGAGGGCGGGCTCTCCGGCGGCGGCAATGGTGGTGGCAACGACGAGGTGTGGGTTTGGGGGAGGGAGGGGGTGGATTTGCTCCAGGCGCACACTGGAAACTCTTTTTTTTTTCAGGACCGGAAACTTTGCGAGTCGTTTGCTAAAGCGGGCTGACACGCAAATCTTGAACGGTCCAACAGCTCGGCCCATTCGGCCCGTACATGATGAGATTGTCCGGCCTATCCAGTTTTTTCTCAAAAAAAAATTATCCAGTTGTGTTGGAGTACCCCCTCAAAAAATAAGTTGCGTTGGAGTTGGGTTTGCATTTTCCATATTTGGAAAACTTTTGTAGTTGCATGGTGTACATGAAAAAGAAATGGAATTTCTTTGCATACGACAAGTAGCAATTTGATCCAGTCTCATTTTTCAAGTGGCGATTTGAGATGTCATCTCTGCAGTATATTCGTTCAATTGTATGTCTGGCCAAATGGCGCATTGCTACTGTGAAGGTTGAGATCATGGGAAAATGGCATTATTTTTTACTAAACGACCCCTCAAGAAACTTAATTCGTTCATTGACCCTCCAAAAAACAAACGACCCCTCGAGAAACTTACCCTGGTTCTGATCCAGCAGCGGGCAGCAGCCAGCAGGCATGGTTCAGTTTTAAAGCCACAACCCACAGATTCAGGTATAATTGCTAATAAGATGTATTAATCCTTCGCTTCTGAATTGGAACGTCTCCTCTCATGCCAATTCTTTTTTCTTAGTCCAATTGAATACATCCATCGCTGCAGGCAGGAGCACAGTTTTCTTCTCGTGCTGTTAATTAAGCAGGCTGCACTACAGTACATACAGACAAAAGTAAGTTAGTTTGAAAACTTGTCTGCCTATTTAACTATAGTGCAATTAGAACTTGTTTGCATTCGATTGTGAAATATTTGACATGAGAATTTGCAATTTTGTATTTACATTTGTAATTTGAGAATGTTTATACATTTTGAATTTACTACATTGAACATTATCTATAAAGAATAGTACTCCTGTAATTTGTAAAGTTTCTTATCATTTTCTATTTTCTATCCTCTATATATCTTAGATTTTTCCACGGTATGTTGAACAATATGTACTTCTATATGTTGAACAATGCCAAGTTACGATCAACTTTGATGAATATAATATATTATGCAATATTTTTTATATAGTTTAGAACTAGTACAATATACTACTATAATCGGTTATATGCGCCAGAAGGAGGACTATAGGCTTCCCAAAAGAAATTCAAATTTTGAATACACAGTCTTCAATTCCTGGGCCCGCCCCTGCTCGCCGTCACTAGCTTGACGGGCCACGGCCTAGTAGCGCTAGCTCTCCTGCCCCTCTCACGTCGCTAGCCAGCATGCATCGCTGCACTTTTTCTCATGGCGCTAGCTTAAAAAAAGACAGCAACGACTGGCTAAAAAACAGCTCTCCGCTTTTTGGTAGATTTGAAATTTTTCACAAAATCAGAAAACATTAACATATTTTAAAAGATGGTCGTGATTTTTTTAAAAATTGTTCATGGGTTAATATTCACAATTTTAAAAATATGCATGAATTGTAAAAAATGCTCAATATTTTGAAAAAGTAAAAACATTAATGAATCTGAAAATTACTAAAGAATTTTAAAATGTGTGTGCAGAAATTTTAAAATTCTCATTAATTTTTAAAAGGAAGATAAAAGAGGAAAGAAAAATGAAATAAAATAAACATGGAAAAAGCCGAAAAGGAAACCAGAAAGAAACACAGAAAGGGAAAAATAGAAAAACATCAAAGAGCTTCTAGAAGCTTCCAAAAAGAGGTGAAAAGGGTGTCATCCACACAAAAAAATCGCAAAGAACACACAGGAAGAATGAAATTTAAAATCCAAGGGATGTGGTTGGGGTGTATTCATATTTTTCTGCGGGCATGGGTGAGATGTGGGTTCGACCGTTTGAATTTGTAACATCCCAGCGAAGAAAGAGACGTGAATAGTTGCAAAAGGAAAACTGAAGTGGAAATAGCGTTAATTCAATTAACATGGGCATGGCATGGCATGCTCGTTGCAATCAACTTGCACACAGGTTGCTATGTCCTCCTGTTGTTTTCATCTTCAGGGTAAACTCCAAACTCAGGCCCGGTGAATGTACAGTTTCCCTCTGCTTAATTGAAAATTAGAGCTCTGTTTGTATGCATGTTTCAGTCAAAAAACTCTGCGTCTGCATGCAAAGGAAGAAAGAAATTCACAACCAATCTTTGCATCGTTGGAACTAATTAAGCTCTGTTTTTTTTTTCTAGTCATCGGGCAACAACACTCGGGAAAATTTTGTTTTTTTTACACACCGACACCGTAACAAGAAGAAACACATGGTTCTAATCTGCCCGTGCCCTCTCGTCTTGACAAGACCGGGTCCTCCGGCACCTCACTGACACGAGAGGGCGCGGCGGCAGGAGGAAGCGGCGGGTTAGTGCTTGGAAATTGGACAGAAAGCGGGGCCGTGGAGCTAGGTTTCGGTGGTAGGGATGGAACAAGAGACGAGAGCTTACTTGTGCACATCATGGCGGCGGAGAGAGCGGTGGTATCAGTGGGCACCAGATGCACTTTCATGGCCGCAACGACACAATTTTCAGTACAGTAGCTTGTTCACCGTTGACAATGCAAGTCAGTTTGTGCTGCAATATATTTCGACATAAAGCAACTTGCCAATGAAACATAGAAGATAACATACGGTAAACATGTCGCAGAAGGAAATATGGTATGGGGGCGTGCCATGCCGATTAACAGTTATATGCCTTCAAGGCTAAAAATCGTGATCAGTAGTTTCTCTATTGTGCTTACCAAAATCTCACAGGCAATGCGGAATGGTGGATGCAAATCAAATTGAGCCCATGGTTACTTCTCGTCACAACAAAGGCGGTTACATATATCTGGCAAAATCATGGTTATTTCCCCGGCTATCACAATAGAAGTGAAACAAAACTGAACTGAACCAGGGACCCGGTCTAGGTTAAGTAACAAGCACGCAGACATATCAGACACGCGGACTTCTTTCCTGTTGGTTCTACAACAATATTTCTTTCTTGTGGCCAGATAATCACCTGGTACCCCTCCCTTTGGGGTTGCCTTTGCCTTTTCCTTTACCTTTACCAAACCCTTTGGCGTTCCCTTTTCCGCCCCCTTTCCCTTTCCCGTCTGGTCTTCGGCTCTTCTGGGATCTACTGTCTTGGAATTTATCATCTCTGCCAGATCCATTAGGCCTCCTGTTTTTCTGGAACTTCCCGGGAGATTTACTGTCTCTTGCAGATTTCTCATTCCTGCGCAGATTTTGCATCGCCTTTTCTTGCCTGCCCTTCCGCATCTGTTGGGGATTTCTTATCTCTGATGGCACATCAGCATTTGGTATAGACGAACGCCCGCGACCGGCTGCAGGGTATCTTCTGTTTCCTCTTTGATAGCCAGCTGGAAAAGGTCATAGCATCAGGCAGTGTTACATATGACAGTAATGATATCCAAGTTATGGAATTAACATTTTAAACAAGCCAAGCTAACACAACTGTAGCAAGAATATGACAAGAAAGAGATTTCAAGTGGATGCAAACATATAAGAGCATACGGCGTCGAGGCTTATCCCGTTGCAGTGAAATCTGGTCAGCATTTTGTCACCAGAGTTGCTTTAATTATACTTTCAGGTTTTCACTACACCTCAAATAACGCACGTCCAAACATTTCATGACACGTATGGCACATGGTGGCAACAGGGGTAGATGCTGCCTCACCCCATAGCTACTTGATTGATTCATTCTATTCGTGATTCCCAATTCGCTACCTCACCCGAATCAGATCTGCTAAGGAGGTATACATCTCTGATTCGTGAATCTAGATCGGTGTTCAGAGTGTGGTTTAGTGAATCTGGTAACTATGGTCTGACCCGGAGAGAGAGGGGATGAACATGGAAGATGGGGAAAGGTGGAGAGATGAAAGGGAGAAGAAAAGGAACCAAACTAACATGCGGGTCTATCTTTATTTTGTCGGACACAACTGAATGTTTTGTCTACTATCAAGCCAAGGTTTTCGAGTCAACGAGTCGTTCTAGGGTAGCGACTCTTGACCAGTCGTGCCGTGCCGATCGACTAGTCGAGGTGTTTGAGTCGACTTCCAGTTACGACTCATCGACTAGTCGTCCGACTCGAAAACAGGGCGTCAAGCTACTTCATTATCTAATAGTCCATTGGACTTGCAACGCAAATGAACACAATTCAGGCAGCCCAAAATGTAATTTTCAAGTTTGGCAAGCTAAGTGGAAAAGCACACAACTTACAAAGCTCCAGTGTAATTTGCTTCAAGTACAAATACAAAGAAAAACCAGATCAAGGATGAGAATCATCAATCTGTTAAATAAGATAAGCCTCCATTGGGTGATATTTAACTGACTGAATGCGTGAATGCACGCACAGCTTCAATGAATTCTTTTTGACAAAATAAAAAGGTGCTAGCCTGCCAAACTGTAAAGCTGGGACATGCTTACCATACATGTATTTTTCAGAAAACAATGTGGACGAATAGGAAAACTAAAATAAAATTCAACTGATTGGATGCTTACATAAAGCTTTATTGAAGATGATACACCCAACAAGAACAAAAGTTAACTAAAAACAGCTTTGCAGGAAATAAAATGACCAGATTGATGAACTATAATGGACTTCATACAAAATTTACAGCAAAAATAAACACAATCACATGTGATACAAGAGGACAAATAAAAGTTGGTTACCTGGTGTGGATATGCCTCCTTCTGCACCATCTTTTCCACCAGAACCGATTGCTCTATGTGACTTCTGCTGCCATTTCTTATAGATATCTTTACTTGCCTTAATCTTGGCACTGCTTTCCGTTTTAATCTGATCACAATAACAGTAATCAGAAGTTTTAAAATTATGCCAACTGCTCGTCTAGGCCCTAGATTAGGTAAGACATGTCTACAGAAATAATCTAGGTAGGTAGACAGTAGAGCACCATATTATAAAGTCTTCGTACACACCTAAAAAAAACGGATACGTGTTTGTTATTGGCTGTTGCTGGCTAGCAGGTAATCTGCTAATCCTAGCAGCTACACATACTTAATTTTGAATATTTTTAAAAACAGTACACGTATTGGCGATTTCCTAAAATGATGTATTTAGGTCCATATCGGTGCAACTTAGGTACACGGTATATGCTAAGAATATATGCAATATTGCACATCTGAAATAGACCTTCTATGTCCAACACATGACTAATATATCAAAATTTCCTCAATATACTGTTTTGGAGTAAATGTTAGAATTTGGGAAATGATATTCTTGTTATTATCAACTAAGCTGAAAGAAATATGTATTATGTCCAATGAAAACTTTAACTACTCATAATCAACAAGCTATACCATTTAGATAGGAGCCATGTATAACAATCATATAGTTCTATTTTTCATAGTACAAGAATGTATTAAAATTTCAAATCATATTCTTCAGCATTGAAATAATACCCTCTTGTTGGAGATTTACATGTTTTACCATAATAATCCAATTCCAGATTGTTCACATTAGACCATTACAAAACCAATCCTGGCATCAGAACATATATTTTTGGAAGTGCAAATACTACTTCCAATAGTTTGTTCCAGAAAATTTTAACACAGACAAACAGCACAGAACTTCCAAGATATTAACAACTGGACAGGCACATATTTTAAGCTGTCAAACTAGAACAGAAAAGGATTAGCTGCTCACATCTAAATTATGAAATTAAATTAGCAATCACAGTTTATACACATCTAGCACTGTAGCACTGTAAACATGGTATAGGAAGAAACTGTATCCAGAAGATGTACCTTTCCTGTAGAAGTGACACGATCCCCATTATTCAACTTGACAAACTTGTTCTGCAATAATAAAGTAAGGATTAGCATGACCAGACGTGAATTTGCATATTGCAGATCGATATGTTGCTAGGAAAAGTTATACCTTCATCCAGTGATATCGAGTTTTCTGGGCTTGCATTCCAGAAGTTTCATCATCGACCAAATCAAGGACAGCAGCATCCAATCTGCACACATCATTAAGCTTTTTTCAAACTTTCAAAGTGGCATGGTGTTGGAACTGCAGACCTATTTCATGAATAATGAGAGCAAATTTGGATACGCCAAATTAATTTGCAATGGAAGCTTCACTCAAAGTGGCATGGTGTTGAAACTGCAGACCTATTTCATGAATAATGAGAGCAAATTTGGATACGCCAAATTATTTTTCAATGGAAGCATGGGCCAAAATTTCTTAGAACTGAACGGCAGACCCTACTCAGTGTCAGATTTTTAAATAACAGTTAGTTCTGTTGTACTTTCGGCTGAATCATGACCACACTATTAATGCTGGAGAGCGGGCAAGAATAACACAAAAAACACAAGTGTTAATGGACATTCAACAAAAAATAAGCACATTCAACATGATGATACAACTTGTAGTTAAAACCAGGGACGATATGGCCTGTGGTAAGCCGCCGGTTATCTGTCCTGCTGGCTAAACCGGTAAGTTCCATATGCACAGGATGATGTGATGTGATCTCAAGCTAATTTTATGAAATCTTGATGTTTATGATTATAGAAGACAAAAAGGTAAAGAAGAATAGCAAACAGAAATTGACTGGGAACTGAAAACCAGGTTTTCTCACCACTTCTCCCTACACTAGTACATCTCCCAGTATCAGATATACTGATCATTTCCCCATGGCTATTGATAGTGGCTCACTTCCACATCAAACAAAGAGTCAATTGTATATCAGGAAACGTGCACAGCATACCTATCTTGAACAAATCCTTCATTTCCCTTTACTGACAACCCAGCTTCTGAATGCTGAAGGGGGAAAGGAATAGTGAAATCAAAATTATGCAGAAATGCTAGTGCAGTAAAAATTAAGAAGGATATTTCTCTTTAAGCTGCATACTTGGTTTTGAGGCACCGAACTTATGTAGTGATCCTCATCTCTAAAGCTCTGTGACTTCCGCTTCTTACCACAAACTTCTGAAATTGATAGATAACAAAAATATTATAATCACCATAACAAGAGGGGATGAACTTTTTCTAGGAATAGTGTTACAGAGCTCAAGATGCACTTTGACGTTGAAACAGCAACGACAGGTATTAATCTCACTACACTACACCTCACAGGAAGGAAAAGAAATGTAGACCTTTTTTCTCCCAATTAGAAATGTTTTCTGTATCTTCTTCCTGCATAAAATATAGCCATAAATCACTGCACAAAGCATAAGAACAAAGTACCATATTCAGTGTGGCACTCGCAGAAGAACGAATGAAGGTAGGCTTATTATTAACATTAGAGTGTTATGCTGTCCATTAATCTATAACTTCCGAAGGGATAAGTGGAAACTGTTCATAAAACACGCAGAATAGGCCATATACACAGAACTGGTGCGTAGTGGATACCAGAACAAGTACTGGTCACAAACGAAACTATCAACCTACAAAAAAAATTATGGAGCAAACAAACGAATTCACTTCAAATGGATCTGGCATGATTGATGCATCCACTGTATGTTTCATCTAAATGAAATTTCAGCATACATGAATAAATATTGCTCCATCGATGCATGAAGTTGAATTGCTAAATTACCAAGGCCAAACTATTCAGAGCATTCAATAGAAGTAAATATTGCAGACCAAACGACTAAAAAAAATCACAGCCAAGACCACCATCTGCAAATTTCAGAACACGGAACATGAATGTGCTGCAGTTTTAAACAAATCAAAGACACATAACAAGTGCTTATGAGGCTATTTTTGAGTCACAAAGACAACAGTCACGAAAAGGTATTGACCTTCGAGGCCAGTGCAATATATTATTGCTAATCAGCTATTCAAGAAATGAATTCTCCACTTTAGTTTGTTCCAGGCATCTTTGCTGGAACAACCAATCTTTTTAGGGTTAATTTTCCATGCAGATGATAAGGCACACCAAAGTAGTATAATGGTTAGGCTAATACTACACCTTAACCCAGTAAACATTGTCATATGTAGCATTTCAAGGTACATTAAGTGTATCAAGTGATTAAGTTATGTCAGCACTACATATCTATGTGGTGGTTTGCAACTTGCTATTCTTAAATGAGAAGTTGAGAACAAACAAAGGTATGACTTCAGAGTAATAATTACCTTTGTTGCCAGATCACCAGACTGTTCATGCACCAAATTTATGATCCCCTCATGGACTTCTCTTTTCTTCTTCATCACATCTAGCCATTGATTGCTACCCTACAAGGAAGAAAAGATGGTCGTGTTAGTTTTAAAAAAGATACGGTGATATGTAAATATATGTACGGTTCGCCTGAACCACATCTGGAATGCCTAAAAATCATATGAAAAGTTGGTTCCAGCATTAGTCAAGTTCAAGTAATCAGATCAGAGTTATTAGTATACTAAGTTAGTAACTGCATGTTGTTTGATAATACACCAATTTGGCCACTATTAGTGAGTAAAAGGATTCATGTCACTTCACAGTCCCAAATAATCCAGTTAGGAATCGACATATAGAGATTTAATCTCATTTCTTAAATTTGTTCTCCTCTTCTATACCCCCCCCCCCCTGCACCCACCCACCCAAATAAAAAAAAATCTGATTGCTGAGGCAGTCCCTGCCGCAGCTGGCATAGGCACACTATGTGTTGTTTTTTAAACACTCTCAACTCCTAGCAGCGGTGCTGGATGTCGAACGGTCGACTCTTCTGCAAATGCTGCTGTTGCAGAGGGCATCAAATTTCAGATGAAGATGTGGTTCTCTAAATGCGAGGTGTGGGCTTGTCGGTGTGCGGCGAATACTGTAGCGAATGAACGATGAAGATGTGGTTCTCTAAATGCGAGGTCTGGGCTTGTCGGCGTGCGGCAAATACTGTAGCGCATGAACTGGCTAAAATCGGAAGCCCGTGCGAGGCTGATAGTTCCCTGTGTTGGGAATATGATGTTCCAGCCAAAGTGGCTGTTCATGTAATGGGCAATTTGCCCAACTGTTAAGTAACTAAAGCTATTGCTTTCCCTCAAAAATACCCTACATGTTTCTGCAATGTAGAACCAGTAAGAAACTCTGCCACAAAGGGCATGTGCCATTAGAAGCTCCATTTTCCATGCGCTTACAAGTTAGCTTAAGCAGTAATCAAGTATTCAGATCAGAGCTACTAGTATACTAGCTGCATGTTGCAGATGTAGGAGAATAACTTAATATGATGCTGAAATTTCTCAGAACTAAGAAAATAAGATGCAGCAATGCATTACTTTAGAACTTCTTGATCTAGCAGCTTCACCTTCAGCCTCTAGAATAGTCTGCTTTGGCCTGACAAGCATTAAGAATGAAAAAGGACCATTAGATTGCACAAAGCGAGCAAATACAGGCAAAACAAAGAATTGCTAGACAAAGAACCTACCGAAATGATTTCAGCCGCTCCGAGAACGCAATAGCTGAAATTTCATCTGGTCTAAGAACATCTCTGAAAATTGGATGAAGACCTTCACGAGGCAAATCTTTTGCCCTTCTGACAGATTCTTTTGAAGGCATAGCGCGGGTCTTCAGATACAAGCGGAAAGCATTAGCGCATGGCTTTTCCAATGCAATCAAATCTGTGCATCCACTGATGACTTCTTTTACTCCATCAGAGCAAAGATCAAGTACTGTCTGAGGAAAACGGCCATATATCGTTTCCCCATCAGCAAGAGATTGGTTGATTTTTAAATTCATTCCATCCATGTCTTTCAGCAGTTCCTCCTCCGTTGGAGCAGGTCTAAGAGGTTTTGAAAGAAAGAGATGTAGGTCCAGTAAAAATGGCATGTCCTCTGAAGTGACAAATGTAAATGCTGTACCAGTTCTACCTTGCCGAGCTACTCGGCCAACTCTATGAATAAACAACTTCGGTTTAGCAGGAAAGTCCCAGTTCACTACATTATCAAGCAATGGAATATCCAGACCCCTTGCAGCAACATCTGTCACTATAAGTAGCATGGTCTTCCTTGCCCTGAATCTTGAAATGTGAATAGTGCGGGCTTCTTGATCCATGGCACCATAGGAAAGGGAAGCTTCTAAGCCCTCTTCTCGGAAAAGAATATTCAAGAACTCTACATGATACTTCGTTGAAACAAATATCATTGTCTGCTCCTCAGAGCTGATACGCTCCCGGACCAAATACAGCAAAGCAGCTAGTTTCTCTTCCTGACGCAGTGTGAAAAAGGCAAGCTTCAGATCAGGGCTGATCTTTTTGTCCAAATCAAGTCTTATGACTTGGGGATCACGCAAGCCAGCTTTTGCGAATTCTGCAAGGGCTTTCGGCATAGTAGCACTGAAGAGCAATGTTTGCCTTGTATCACTCAACTTGTGTAGAATTTTGTGTAACTGCTCAGCGAACCCCAAACTAAAGAGGGAATCCGCTTCATCAAATACAACATATTCTACTGATCGCAGTGACAAGTCATCAACCATTGACAAGATGTGCTCAAACCTACCAGGTGTTGCAATTATTATATCAGGATTATCAGCCAATACTTCAAACTGACTCTCCATACTACCTCCACCAACAATTAGGCCAGTTTTTAGATCTGCAGAAAAGACAAAATTACATAGCTCATCAACACTTGTAGCTTTTGTTTTGTAGCTGCATAGGAGTACAATGGTGTTTTCCAAACTATTCTATACCCCTAGTAAAACTGTGTAGAAAAAGTAGTAATTCTGAAATAATTGTTCACTATCCAAGTCACTTACATTTCCCAAAAAATACTCTATGATGTATATATTTTTTACTATATTTTGTGAACTTGTAATAGGTGGTGTAGAATAACCTATTCCAAACTATTATGAGGATTCAATCACCACTAACAATTTACTCAAACACCATGTTTCATATCTCAATTGGCTATAGTGACATAATGCATGACAAGTACAAGATCAGTTGTAATATAAATTTTACACACATGGAACTCTTGGGCAGAATAATAACCAGTGATACTGAAATACTTATGCTATCCATAACACTAGGCATATTTATCACATCCATACATGAAGCAAAGTGACATAGACTGTTGTAAGCACGGATGGCGATGATAGCATACAACATCAAAGTCTCAAATTGCCACTAGCTAGAATAGAAAGGAGAGACCAGGATCCTGAGATGGCATGGTTATGAGAGCGGTACGCACCGGAGAACTTGCCGAGCTGGTGGGTGAACTTGAGCGTCTGGGTGGCGAGGTCGCGGGTGGGGGAGAGGATGAGGGCGCGGATGCCGGCGCCGGGGTCGCGGTGGCGGAGGCGCTGGAGCATGGGCACGAGGAAGGCGGCGGTCTTGCCGGAGCCCGTGCGGGCCATGGCGGCGACGTCGAGCCCGGCGAGGATGAGCGGCATCGCCTTGCGCTGGATGGGCGTGGGCACGCGGTACCCCTTGTGGCGCACCCCGCGGTAGACCTCCTCGCAGAGCCCCATGGACTCGAACCCGCCCGACTTGGGCTTCTTGTTGTGCGCCGCCTGCGCCGCCTTCTTCTTGCCCGCCGCCTTCGACTTCATCTGCGGCCGCCGCCACGGCTTGCGGTCCGCCGTGGAGGCGGCGCCGTCGGTAGAGGGGCTGGACTTGCCGCTGGGCGCCATGGGTGGGAGGCGGCGGAGGGGGGACGGGGGATGGTTTGGGTTCAGGGCTTTAGGTCTCAGCCGCGGCGGCGAGATGGCGTGCGGGCTGCGGAGGAGGTAGGGTGCTGGTGACTTTGTGGACCGGGCTGGACTTATCTGGCCCGAAAGGACCAGCACGAATTGAAATTTTGATCATGGACAAGCCCATCACTAAAAACTCTAAGCTCCCTGGGAATGATGGGCTGTGGGAGCTCCGGTAATTCTTTTTTCCGCAGTATACCACGTTTGTCAGTGTCAGGCCATGTCGTGGGCGCCGCATGTCAGCCAACGCAAGTGCCGGTCGTATTCTGGTCAAACTTTGCGTGCCATGTCGATTTGGTGCGACTCGGTGTCCCTCTGTGTCGCCCACGCGTTCGTCCACACAGCGAGGCGATTTGGGGAAGCTGGTGCGGAAACGGCAGGCTTTTGAATCTTGATGCTATAGTTGGAGGAGGTGCGCCACCACTCCGCCGGCTTTTTTGTGCTCGCCGTTTTTTTGGCTGAAGTGCTCCGCCGGGGACGCAATTGGATTGAGACTGGGGTTGGGGTTGGGTGATGGAAATATGCCCTAGAGGCAATAATAAAGTGGTTATTATTATATTTCCTTATTCATGATACAGGTTTATTATTCATACTACATTGCATTGATCGAAAACTTAAATACATGTGTGAATGCATAAACAAATATTGTGTCCCTAGTAAGCCTCTACTAGACTAGCTCGTTGATCAAAGATGGTTACGATTTCCTAACCATAGACATGTGATGTCATTTGATAACGGGATCACATCATTAGGAGAATGATGTAATGGACAAGACCCATCCGTTAGCTTAGCATATGATCGTTCAGTTTATTGCTACTGCTTTCTTGAATGTCAAATACATGTTCCTTCGACCATGAGATCATGGAATGATGCAACTTCCGGATACCGAAGGAATACCTTGTGTGCTATCATCACAACGTAACTGGGTGATCATAAAGATGCTCTACAGATATCTCCGAAGGTGTTTGTTGAGTTGGCATGAATCTAGATTGAGATTTGTCACTCCAAGTATCAGAAAGATATCTTTGGGCCCTCTCGGTAATACACATCATAATAAGCTTGCAAGCAAAAGGACTAAGGAGTTAGTTACGAGATGATCTATTACGGAACGAGTAAAGAGACTTGCCGGTAACGAGATTGAACTAGGTATGGAGATACCGACAATCAATTCTCGGGCAAGTAACATACCGACGGACAAAGGGAATTACGTATGTTGTCATTACGGTTCGACCGATAAAGATCTTCGTAGAATATGTAGGAACCAATATGGGCATCCAGGTTCCACTATTGGTTATTGACCAGAGAGGTGTCTCGGTCATGTCTACATAGTTCTCGAACCCGTAGGGTCCGCACGCTTAACGTTCGTTGACGATATAGTGTTGTATGAGTTATATGATTTGGTAACCGAATGTTGTTCGGAGTCCCGGATGAGATCATGGACATGACGAGGAGCTCCAAAATGGTCTGGAGGTAAAGATTTATATATAGGATGGTACTATTTGGACACGGAAGAGTTTCGGGGCGTACTGTGTAGTCATCGGGTCAACAGAAAGGGGTTCCGGTAAAGCCCCGGGGGGGGGGGTTTATGGCCATATGGGCCAAGAAAATGGAGCACACCAGCCCATAAGGGGCTAGTGCGCCCCTCTATGGCAGCCGGCCCTAGGGGAGAGAAGGAAAGAGGGGAGTAGGCCTCCTCCTTCCTTCCCTCTCCTCCTCTTTCCTTCCCCTTAGGGGGATTATGGTAGGGGGCGCAGGACAGGGCAGGAGCCCTAGGGCTGGTCGGCCACCTTTGTGGTGCGCCTGGTTGCCTCCCCTCGCCCCCACCTATATATATATGTGGGAGGGGGCCGCCACACAAGGGACATAACATTGTCTTAGCCGTGTGCGGCGCCCCCCTCCACCGTTTATACCCTCGGTCATATTTCCGTACTGCTTAGGCGAAGCCCTGCGGAGATAGCATCACCATCACCGTCACCACGCCGTCGTGCTGCCGGAACTCATCCACTACTTTGCCCGTCTTTCTGGATCAAGAAGGCGAGGACGTCACCGAGCTGAACGTGTGCTGGACACGGAGGTGTCGTACGTTCGGTACTCGATCGGTTGGATCGCAAAGAAGTTCGACTACATCAACCGCGTTACTAAACGCTTCCGCTTATGGTCTACGAGGGTACATAGACACACTCCCCCCTCGTTGTTATGCATCTCCATGGATAAATCTTGCGTGTGCGTAGAAATTTTTTGTTTTCCATGCAACGTTCCCCAACAGTGGCATCATGAGTCAGGTCTATGTGTAGATGATATGTGATGGAAATATGCCTTAGAGGCAATAATAAAATGGTTATTATTATATTTCCTTAATCATGATAAAGGTTTATTATTCATGCTAGAATTGTATTAACCGGAAACTTAAATACATGTGTGAATACATAAACAAATACCATGTCCCTAGTGAGCCTCTGCTAGACTAGCTCATTGATCAAAAATGGTTAAGGTTTCCTAAGCATAGACATGAGTTGTCATTTGATAACGGGATCACATCATTAGGAGAATGATGTGATGGACAAGACCCAACCGTTAGCATAGCATATGATCGTTCAGTTTATTGCTACTGCTTTCTTAATGTCAAACACATGTTCCTTCGACCATGAGATCATGCAACTCCCAGATACCGGAGGAATACCTTGTGTGATATCAAACGTCACAACGTAACTGGGTGATCATAAAGATGCTCTACAGGTATCTCCGAAGGTGTCTGTTGAGTTGGTGTGAATCGAGATTGGGATTTGTCACTCCGTGTATCGGAGAGGTATCTCTGGGCCCTCTCGGTAACACACATCACAAGAAGCTTGCAAGCAAAGTGACTAAGGATTTAGTTGCAAGATGATGTATTACGGAACGAGTAAAGAGACTTCTGGTAACGAGATTGAACTAGGTATAGAGATACCGACGATCGAATCTCGGGCAAGTAACATACCGGCAGACAAAGGGAATTACGTATGTTGTCATAAAGGTTCAACCGGTAAAAGATCTTTGTGGAATATGTAGGAATCAATATGGGCATCCAGGTCCCACTATTGGTTATTGACTGGAGAGGTGTCTCGGTTATGACTACATAATTCCCGAACCCGTAGGGTCGCACGCTTAACGTTCGTTGATGCTAGAGTAATATTGGGATATTTGATGAGTGGTAAAAAAATGTTGTGAAGTCCCGGATGAGATCCCGGACGTCACGAGGAGTCTCGAAATGGTCGAGAGGTAAATATTTATATATGGGAAGTCATATTTTGGGTTCCGGAAAAAGGTGCAGTTTTGGTATTGTACCGGGAAGCTTCTAGAAGGTTCCGGAAGTCCACAAGTGGGTTCACCACGACCCAAGGGCTAGCATGGGCTGCGGGGAGGCACCCTGGCCTTATTGGGCTAGGCGCACCAAGTCCTCAAAAGCCCATGTGGCTAGGGAAGGCAAAAAAGGAAGGAGTCCTAGTAGGAATAGGATTGGACTTGGAGTCCAAGTCCTCTCCCCCTTAGATGCGCCCTAGGGCTTGGAGGGGATGTTTCCCACGCCCCTTCACCTATATAGAGACGGGAGGGGTGCCCCAAGAGGATACAACAAGCCCTTGGCGCCCTTCTCTCTCCCGTTACTCCGTTGTTCCACCACCTTGTCCCGGCGACGCTTAGCGAAGCGCTGTCGGTGCTCCACCACCACCATCACCACCATGTCGTCGTGTTGGTTGTGATCCCATCTACTTCTCCTCTCCCGCTTGCTGGATCAAGAAGGAGGATACGTCATCGAGCCGCACGTGTGCTAAACTCAGAGGTGCCATCCGTTCGGCACTAGATCGGTTGGATCATGATCGGATCACGAAGAGTACGACTACATCAACCACGTGATAAACGCTTCCGCTTAGCAATCTACAAGGGTACGTAGATGCTCTTCCCCTCTCGTAGCTATGCATCTCCATGGATAGATCTTGCGTGCGCGTAGATTTTTTTTGTTTTCCATGCAACGTTCCCCAACAGTGGCATCATGAGCCAGGTCTATGCGTAGATGATATGCACGAGTAGAACACAAAGAGTTGTGGGCGGTGATAGTCATACTGCTTACCACCAACATCTTATTTTGATTCGGCGGAATTGTGGGATGAAGCGGCCCGGACCAACCTTACATGCCCATGTACATGAGACCGGTTCCACCGACAAACATGCAACTAGTTTTGCATAAAGGTGGCTGGCGGGTGTATGTTTCTCCTACTTTAGTTGAATCGAATTTGACTGCGGCCGGTCCTTGAAGAAGGTTAAAACAACAAACTTGATAAATCACCATTGTGGTTTTTGTCGTAGGTAAGAACGGTTCTTGCTAGAAGCCCATAGCAGCCACGGAAAACTTGCAACAACAAAGTAGAGGACGTCTAACTTGTTTTTGCAGGGCATGTTGTGATGTGATATGGTCAAGACATGATGTGATATATGTTGTTGTATGAGATGATCATGTTTTGTAACTTATCGGCAACTGACAGGAGCCTTACGGTTGTCTCTTTATTGTATGAAATGCAAACGCCATGTAATTGCTTTACTTTATCGCTATGAGTTAGCAATAGTGTTAGAAGCAATAGTTGGCGAGACGACCACGACGCAATGATGGAGATCAAGGTGTCGAGCTGGTGACGATGGAGATCATGACGATACTTTGGATATGGAGATCAAAAGCACAAGATGATGATGGCCATATCATGTCACATATTTTGATTGCATGTGATGCTTATCTTTTATGCATCTTATTTTGCTTAGAATGACGGTAGCATTATAAGATGATCCTTTCACTAAATTTCAAGGTAAAAGTGTTCTCCCTGAGTATGCACCGTTGCTACAGTTCGTCGTTTCGAGACACCACGTGATAATCAGGTGTGATAGACTCTACGTTCACATATAATGGGTGTAAGACAGTTTTACACATGCAGAATACTTGGGTTAAACTTGACGAGCCTAGCATGTACAGACATGGCCTCGGAACACTGGAGACCAAAAGGTCGAACGTGAATCAAATAGTAGATATGATCCACAAAGAGATGTTCACCATTGATGATTACCCCATCTCTCGTGATGATCGGACATGGGTTAGTTGATTTGGATCACGTATCACTGCACTTAGATGACTTGAGGGATGTCTATTTAAGTGGGAGTTCTTAAGTAAATTGAGTCCTGATAGTATTTGCAAATTATGTTGTAGATCAATAGCTCGCGATGTAGCTCCCCATTTATTTTTGATATGTTTCTAGAGAAAAATAAGTTGAAAGATGAAAGTAGCAGTGATGCAGACTGGGTCCATGATCTGAGGATTATCCTCATTGCTGCACAGAAGAATTATGTCCTTGATGCACCACTAGGTGACAGACCTATTGCAGGAGCAGATGTAGACGTTATGAACGTTTGGCAAGCTCTATATGATGTCTACTTGATAGTTTAGTGCACCATGCTTTACGACTTAGAACCGGGACTTCAAAAACGTTTTGAACGCCACAGAGCATATGAGATGTTCCAAGAGCTGAAGTTGGCATTTCAGACTCGTGCCTGTGTCAAAAGGTATGAGACCTCTAACAAGTACTTTGCCTACAAGATGGAGGAGAATAGCTCAGCCAGTGAGCATGTGCTCAGAATGTCTGGTACTATAATCGCCTGAATCAAGTGGGAGTTAATCTTCCAAATAAGATAGTGATTGACAGAGTTCTCTAGTCACTATCACCAAGCTACTAGAACTTCATGATGAACTATAATATGCAAGGGATGACGAAAACGATTCCTGAGCTCTCCGTGATACTGAAATCGGCAAAGGTGGAAATAAAAAAAGCATCAAGTGTTGATGGTTGACAAGACCACTAGTTTCAAGAAAAAGGGCAAAGAGAAAGAATGGGAACTTCAAGAAGAATGGCAAGCAAGTTGCCACTCTCATGAAGAAACCCAAAGCTGGACCTAAGCCTGAAACTGAGTGCTTCTACTGCAATGGGAATGGTCACTAGAAGCAGAATTGCCCAAATACTTGGCGAATAAGAAGGATGGCAAAGTGAACAAAGGTATATTTGATATACATGTTATTGATGTGTACCTTGCTAGTATTCATAGTAGCCCCTGGGTATTTGATACTGGTTCAGTTACTAAGATTAATAACTCAAAACAGGAGTTACAGAATAATAGAGACTAGTTAAGGGCGAGGTGACGATGTGTGTTGTAAATGATTCCAAGGTTGATACGATAACCATCTCACACTCCCTCTACCTTCAGGATTAGTGTTGAACCTAAATAAATGTTATTTGGTGTTTGCCTTGAGCATGAATATGATTTGATCATGTTTATTGCAATACGGTTTACTCATTTAAGTCAGAGAATAATTGTTGTTCTGTTTACATGAATAAAACCTTCTATGGTCATACAACCAATGTGAATGGTTTATTGAATCTCGATCGTAGTGATATACATATTCATAATATTGATGCCAAAAGATGCAAAGTTGATAATGATAGTGCAAGATACTTGTGGCACTGTCGTTTAGGTCATATAGGTGTAAAGTGCATGAAGAAACTCCATGCGTATGGACTTTTGGAATCATTTAATACTTGCAAACCATGCCTCATGGGCAAGATGACTAAAACTCCGTTCTCCGGAACAATGGAGCGAGCTAATGACTTATTGGTAATAATACATACCAATGTATGCGGTCCGATGAGTGTTGAAGCACGCGGTGGGTATCGTTATTTTATCACCTTCACAGATGATTTGAGTAGGTATGGGTATATCTACTTGATGAAACACAAGTCTGAAACGTTTGAAAAGTTTTAAAGAATTTCAGAGTGAAGTGGAGAATCATCGTAACAAGAAAATAAAGTTTCTACGATCTGATAGCGGAGGCGAATATTTGAGTTACGAGTTTGACCTTCATTTAAAACAATGTGGAATAGTTTCACAACTCACGCCACCTGGAACACCATAGCGTAATGGTGTGTCCGAATGTCGTAACCGTACTTTATTAGATATGGTGCATTCTAGGATGTCTCTTACCGATTTGCCACTATCGTTTTGGGGTTATGCATTAGAGACAGTCGCATTCACGTTAAATAGGGCACCGTCTAAATCCGTTGAGATGACACCGTATGAACTATGGTTTGGCTAGAAACCTAAGCTGTCGTTTCTTAAAAGTTTGGGGATGCGACGCTTATGTCAAAAGGCTTCAGCCTGATAAGCTCAAACCCAAAGCGGAGAAGTGCGTCTTCATAGGATACCCGAAAGAAACTATTGGGTATACCTTCTACCATAGACCCGAAGGCAAAATCTTTGTTGCTAAAGAATGGTCCTTTCGAGGAAAGTAGAGCTTGATGAGGTAGTTGTACCTTCTCTCGAATTGGAAAGTAGTACATTAGAGAAAGCAGTTCCCGTGATGCCTACACCAACCAGAGAGGAAGCAAATGATGATGATCATGAAACTTTAGATCAAGTTACTATTGAACCTCGTAGGTCGATCAGAACACGTACCGCACCAGAGTGGTACGACAATCCTGTCCTGGAAGTCATGTTGTTGGACAACAGCGAACCTACAAACTATGAAGAAACTATGATGAGCCCAGATTCCGAAAAATTGCTTGAGGCCATGAAATCTGAGATATGATCCATGTATAAGAACAAAGTGTGGACTTTGGTGGACTTGCCCGATGATCGGCAGGCCATTGAAAATAAATGAATCTTCAAGAGAAAGACGGACGCTGATGGTAATATCACTGTCTATAAAGCTCGACTTGTCGCAAAAGGGTTTCAACAAGTTCAATAAGTTGACTACGAGGAGACTTTCTCACCTGTAGCGATGCTTAAGTCTGTACGAATCATGTCAGCAATTACCGCATTTTATGATTATGAAATCTGACAAATGGACGTCAAAACTGCATTCCTTAATGGATTTCTTAAAGAAGAGTTGTATATGATGCAACCAGAAGGTTTTGTCGATCCTAAAGGTGCTAACAAAGTGTGCAATCCAGCGATCCATCTATGGACTGGTGCAAGCATCTCAGAGTTGGAATATAAGCTTTGATGAGGTGATCAAAGCATATGGTTTTATACAGACTTACAGTGAAGCCTGTATTTACAAGAAAGTGAGTGGGAGCTCTGTAGCATTTCTGATATTATATGTGGATGACATATTGTTGATTGGAAATGATACAGAATTTCTGGATAGCATAAAAGGATACTTGAATAAGATTTTTTCAATGAAAGACCTCAGTGAAGCTGCTTATATATTGGGCATCAAGATCTATAGGGATAGATCGAGACACTTAATAGGAATTTTACAAAGCACATACCTTGACAAAGTTTTGAAGAAGTTCAAAATGGATCAGTCAAAGAAAGGGTTCTTGCCTGTTTTACAAGGTGTGAAATTGAGTAAAGACTCAAAGCCCGACCACGATAGAAGATAGAGAGAGAATGAAAGTCATTCCATATGCCTCAGCCATAGGTTCTATAAAGTATGCCATGCTGTGTACCAGACCTATTGTGTGCCTTGCCATGAGTTTGGCAAGGGGGTACAATAGTGATTCAGGAGTGGATCACTAGACATCGGTCAATATTATCCTTAGTTACCTAAGAGGACTAAGAAAATATTTCTCGGTTATGGAGGTGATAAAGAGTTTGTCATAAATGGTTACGTCGATGCAAGCTTTGACACCGATTCGGATGACTCCGAGTCTCAATCTGGATATGTATTGAAAGTGGGAGCAATTAGCTAGACTAGCTCCATGTAGAGCATTGTAGACATAGAAATTTGCAAAATACATACGGATCTAAATGTGGCAGACCCGTTAACTAAACCTCTCTCACAAGCAAAACATGATCACACCTTAGTACTCTTTGGTATTAATCACATGGCGATGTGAACTAGATTATTGACTCTACTAAACTCTTTGGGTGTTGGTCACATGACGATGTGAACTATGGATGTTAAATCACATGGTGATGTGAACTAGATTATTAACTCTAGTGCAAGTGGGAGATTGATCACTACTAGGGAAAACCCTAGTAGTAGCGCGGGTTTTGAGGCTATCAGCAGCGCGGGCAGCCGCGCTACTACTACGGCGCTACAACTAACGGTTAGTAGTAGCGCGGTCTGCACCCGCGCTACTACTATTGACTATATCAGCAGCGCTTTTCTGGAACGCGCTACTATTAATTAGCTGTAGCGGTTTCCTAGCCCCGCGCTACTGCTATATCTTTCATCATCCCCCCCCGCTTCCTACCTTGTTTCAGTTTCAATAAACTGCAATTTCCAGATACTAGGTACTACTAGATATCAATTTCATAAAGCATTATAGGTACTAGGTAGTACTCCCTCCGTTCCAAATTACTCGTCGTGGTTTTAGTTCAAATTTGAACTAAAACCACGACGAGTAATTTGGAACGGAGGGAGTACTAGATAACAATTTCATATATAGTCAACATGCATCCTCAAGCAGTACTAGGTGATATCGACGACGATCATCATATGTAGTTCTAGATGATATCGACGACGATCATCATATGTAGTTCTACATCATATCGACGACGATCATCATATGTAGTTCTAGATGATATAGCCACACACACATATGTAGTTCTAGATGATATCGACGACGATCATCATCCTCAAGCCTGGGCGGTGGGTGTTCCTGATAGTAATTAGGATGGCCTGTCCAACACGAAGATTCTTGCCAACGAGGAATCTCTTCCACCCAACCGAGTTTAAGTGTGTGCGACCGTCCGTATCCATGCGGTAAGTACAGGTGGTGACGGAGCCCCTTGCGGTAAGGCGTAGTCCAGCTGAGCCTTCTTCAGCAGGCTCGATACCACAACTCACAGATAGGCTCTTTGGCAATTTCTGAATAAAAAAACATATCAATTAATAAATAGCCTCGCACATACTCTTGCAAATATATTTCTATTAAGTATATATTTCTACACTATCAAAAGACACAGTACTACACATTTGTACTAAGCATGAATTCTACTAATAAGTATATATGGATTATCTACACTATTAATAGTTCCTTGGATTCTACACTAATAAGCATATGATCGGTCTGTATACTAAAGCATATCATCGACTAGATTCCACACAACATATCATTGGACTCTACACTAAGCATATCATAGGATAATTTTCATTTGTAAGTATAACATACCATATCATGCCGATCGACCATGGTACTTGTCAGGCGGGTCACGAATGGCACCCCGACAAAGTCATCACGTGGCGGAATTATGTCCCATAGGTTGCACACCTCCTCCTCGCTCAGCCTCATTCTTTGAGCTACGATGGCCTCATGAAGTGGGTCCTCATCATCTTCATCGAGTGGGTCCTCATTATCTTCATCATCTTCGTCATCTTCATCATCTTCCACCAGGTTGATATAAATGACAACCAGCTTGGGTCTTTCTGCTCTGAAGGAGAAGTTGATCAACTCACCACCAGTAAGACGCATGCGGGCGAGGAAACGGGCCCATCCATCTCCTACAATCTGCGACATATTGCGTCCTTTCTCGACATCCATAGTGTACGGCCCCCCAGGAGCCTCAAATGTCACAGTGTCTCCTGTCAGCTTGTTGAATTTCAACCTCACATTGCATGGGCGATCTGTGTAAAAAAAGCAAGATGACACAATGCAGTAATGATAACACTAAAAATAAAATAGTTGTTACATTTCATATAATTTCTTACCGCCGCATGACGAAAACTCGGCTGGAAGTAGATGCCGAACAGCTTGCCAGTTGCAAGGCTGCTGGCGCACCTTGACTTGCATAGTCGACATGGTGGTGGTGATGGCACCATTTTCCTAAAGCAATATGAGCAAAGGATTAACGATCCACTTTACAGGAAAGAAAAACAGTAGCATGTGATATTTTTGGTTCTTCTTCAGTTATATTTTCATAGCTTACTAACACATTTTAGAATAGAACCAACAGCTAGCAGGCAACTAAATCAACTAAATCAAATGTTCTAAATCAAATAAATCAAAATGTTCTAAATCAACTAGCGTACTAAATCAACTAAATCAAAATGTTTTATAAATCAACTAAATCAACTAGCCTACTAAATCAACTAAATCAACTAGCCTACTAAATCAACTAAATCAAAATGTTCTAAATCAACTAAATCAACTAGCCTACTAAATCAACTAAATCATATCAACTAAATCAAAATGTTGCATATGAACTAACCTACTGAATCAAAATGTAGCAGGGAGGAGGGGTTGTGGATGGAGGAGGGAGGAGGGAGAAGGAGGGGCGACTGGAGGAGGGAGGAGAGTGTAGGACGGAGGAGGAAGGCGGAGCGAGGAGGGGCCGGCCAGCGGCGAACGGAGGAGTGGAGGGAGGACGGAGGAGGAGGGCGGTACCAAGTCCAGCAAGGAGGAGGAGGAGGTGACGGCGGCGCAGAGGGAGGAGGGGTAGGCGACGGCGGCCGGCGGGGGAGGACCGGCGCGCAAGGGGGGGGGGTTGAGGGGGAGATCGAGTGAGTTTGAGTGTGAGTGGACCGGAGAGAGGAGAGGGAGGGGTGGAAGATAGAATGGCTTAGCAGTAGCGCGCTATAGGAAAAGGCGCTACTGCTAAACGACCTAGCACTAGCGCCTTTCTGTTAGAACGCGCTACTGCTACCTGTCAGCATGTAAAAGTAAACATCAAAAATACATTAGTCATCAACGATCTTTTTGTGTAGAATCTAAATTGTCAAAAGGAATCTTCCCCGGTTTTTAAGAACCGACGAAGATTCCTATTGCGGCCATAGATCCTACACATAGATTTCAATGAAGACCAAGAGCTTGTGATAGTCTGAGAAGTAACATATTTAAGGTGGTAGAAACCATTTTCGCGGTGCGAGGTGGGACTATTTTTTTAGTAAACTTAGCAGTAGCGGGTATTACAAGAATGCGCTACTAATATGATCTATAGCAGTAGCGCTCTTTGTATTAACGCGCTGCTGCTAGAACTAGCTTCATGGCGGGGTCGTGGCAATTATAGCAGTAGCGTGGTTTACGGGAGGCGCGCTACTGCTACTTTTATTTCAGCAGCGCGTTCTGCTAGACCGCGCTACTGCTATATAGCAGCAGCGCCTTATTTTAAAACTCGCTGCTGGTAAGATTCTGTGTATAGGCTTTTCCCTAGTAGTGGATGGAAATATGCTCTAGAGGCAATAATAAAATGGTCATTATTATATTTCCTTATTCATGATAAAGGTTTATTATTCATGCTAGAATTGGATTGATCGGAAACTTAAATACATGTGTGAATACATAAAGAAATACTGTGTCCCTAGTAAGCCTCTACTAGACTAGCTCGTTGATCAAAGATGGTTAAGGTTTCCTAACCATAGACATGTGTTGTCATTTGATAACGGGATCACATCATTAGGAGAATGATGTGACGGACAAGACCCATCCGTTAGCTTAGCATATGATCGTTCAGTTTATTGCTACTGCTTTCTTGAATGTCAAATACATGTTCCTTCGACCATGAGATCATGCAATGATGCAACTCCCGGATACGAGAGGAATACCTTGTGTGCTATCAAACTCACAACGTAACTAGGTGATCATAAATATGCTCTACAAGTATCTCCTAAGGTGTTTATTGAGTTGGCATGGATCGAGACTGGGATTTGTCACTCCGAGTATCGGAAAGGTATCTCTGGGCCCTCTCGGTAATACACATCATACTAAGTTTGCAAGCAAAAGGACTAAGGAGTTAGTCACGAGATGATGTATTACAAACGAGTAAAGAGACTTGCCGGTAACGAGATTGAACTAGGTATATGGAGATACCGACGATCGAATCTCGGGCAAGTAACATACCGACACACAAAGAAAATTACGTATGTTGTCATTACGGTTCGACCGATAAAGATCTTCATAGAATATGCAGGAACCAATATGGGCATCCAGGTTTTGCTATTGGTTATTGACTGGAGAGGTGTCTCGGTCATGTCTACATAGTTCTCGAACCCGTATGGTCCGCACGCTTAACGTTCGTTGACGATATAGTGTTATATGATTTTGTGACCGAATGTTGTTCAGAGTCCCGAATGAGATCACGGACGTGACAAGGAGCTCCGGAATGGTCCGGAGGTAAAGATTTATATATAGGATGATACTATTTGGACACCGGAAAAGTTTCGGAGCGTACCGGGTAGTCATCGGGTCACCAAAAGGGGTTCCGGTAAGCCCCCGGAGGTTTATGGGCCATATGGGCCAAGAGAAGGGAGCACACCAGCCCACAAGGGGCTGGTGCGCCCCTCTATGGCAGCCGGCCCTAGGGGAGAGAAGTAAAGAGGGGAGTAGGCCTCCTCCTTCCTTCCTTCCTTCCCTGTCCTCCTCTTTCCTCCCCCCTTGGTGGAATTATGGCAGGGGGGCGTAGGACAGGGCAAGAGCCCTAGGGCTGGTCGGCCACCTTTGTGGTGCGCCTGGCTGCCTCCCCTCTCCCCACCTATATATATGTGGGAGGGGGCGCCACACAAGGGACAGAACATTGTCTTAGCCGTGTGCGGCGCCCCCTCCACTGTTTACACTGTCGGTCATATTTTCGTACTGCTTAGGCGAAGCCCTGCGGAGATAGCATCACCATCACCGTCACCACACCGTCGTGCTGCCGGAACTCATCCACTACTTCACCCATCTTGCTGGATCAAGAAGGCGAGGACGTCACCGAGCTGAACGTATGCTGAACGCGGAGGTGTCGTACGTTCGGTACTCGATCGGTTGGATCGAAGAAGTTCGACTACATCAACTGCGTTACTAAACGCTTCCACTTACGGTCTACGAGGGTACGTAGACACACTCTCCCCCTCGTTGCTATGCATCTCCATGGATAGATCTTGCGTGTTCGTAGAATTTTTTTGTTTTCTATGCAACGTTCCCCAACATTGGGCATGTTCTGCTGTGGCGGCTGTGGTGCGGCATTAATGGAGATTGGCCTGTGCGGAATGTGCTTGCATGCATTCCTTTATTGGGTGTCTTCAGCCAGATTGAGGTCCTCGAGGTCTCGAGCGTGCTGGTATGCACCGATTCCCTTGGGCGGGCTCGGCCATCGATGTTGCAGTTGTAGTTGCATCGCCATTCGTCGTCAAGTGGTTCAGCTGTGGCGTCAGGCGAAAACCGGCTCACTCACCTTCATATCTTTCTGCAGAACCTATGCTTCCGTCTCCCACCCGCCTCTGTTCCATACTCCCTATTATTCCTCTACACCCAATTGATGGTGTGCTCCTTCCCTTCTGCCCATTAATTGTTGCATCTTCTTCGTCTGCCTCCTTGTGCACATGAACAAACCATAGAATTTAGGCACATATGGGTAGTGTCATTGTGGTGTACAACTTGATGGTTGCCAAAACGTGAACCCAGATCTAAGTGGAGATGGCGGGTGGAAGACCTGGCACGACGAACAGAAGCATCACGACATCATCATCAGCCACCAGGGACGAGATGGGATGCAGGGATGCAACTAGGGATAAGAATACAAATAATCAAGAGGCTATAGTTTAAAACATTAGCAACAAGCCTCGGTAAAAGGAGCAATATTTGGGTGAGATCTGCCCTTACCTTTTCTTCTCTGTTAGTCTTTTGTTGACGCTAATCTTGAGTTTGGTTGCTAATCTTTGTGTACATATGAGATTTCTTATTTCACACATGCAGATTGAGAGTTACTTATGCTTGGAAGAAAAGAATTTGATTGAGCAATGCAAAAGCCAAACAATGGAATTGTATATTTATATATAAAAGTTGATTTCATTTTGGAAAAAACTAACGCCCACACGTGTGGCATCTTGCACATCGCCCACACGCCTCCATCACCACTCATTTTGCCACGTATGAACTGATGACATCAGCAGGAATCTTTTTGGTTTTTGGCTTAAAAATGTTTTATCTCCTAATTAAAAAATCGAATTAAAAATCCGTTTTCACCATTAAATCTGTCTCGACGAGATCTTCAAAACTAGACCCCATGTTGATATGTTTCGACGAAATTCTTTTTTACCAAAAAATTGCTATGATGTTTACACTGTAGTTGTCATAGTGCTTAAACTAAAGTTGCCATGTGGCAATTTTAGTTTGTAGAGCATGTCAATTTTAGTTTTTTGATGATGGCAATTCCAGTACTTTGACCATGAAACTTATTTTTTGTATGAACCATGACAATTTTAAGTGCATGTATCATGGCAATTTTAGTTAATGGTTCATGGCAAGTCTAGTTTCTTAATTTCCCATTTTATAATATGTCAATATTTACTTTTAAATATAGAAGAAAACAGCTGAAACATATCATGACAACTTCAGTGTAAACATCATGGTAATTCATGTGCAATAGACATGGCAACTTTTAACAAAAAAATTCGTCAAAATATATTGATATGAGATCTAGTTTCAAAGATCTTGTCACGAGGGATTTAATGTTGAAAACGGATTTTTAATTCGACTTTTAATTAGGCGATAAAACATTTTAAAAACTGAAAATCCAAAAAGATTCCCACATGCATGCATGCGGTGACGTGGCGCGGTCTGTGTGTTATAGGGCGTGTGGGCGGGTTTGGCTCTCACCACACGTGTGAGCGTTAGCGTTGTCCTTTCATTTTAATAGCCACTTGACAGTTTTATCTTCTTGGGGATTCAATAGTTTTCACTCGGTTATGCTGATTCATTCAGCACAAAGAGTCTCAAGCAACTTAAGGAACTTGATTCATCACATACGCACATTGCAACTATACAGGCATTGAAAAAAACCATGTATATTTTAAGCTAATGTTGTTTTCGTCTTCAAGTTGTATCATTTTTCTGTACAAGAGCAGAGCGGCTCGGTACGTAGCAGATGAGTTTCATATGTATATGTTCGTCTAATTGTACATATAGGTGCATACGGAAGCTTTGACCGTGGATGTGTTCTGGACATGATGAAAGGTTGCTCTATAGGATATATAAAGTGAAACTACAGTTAGAAAATTATACTAATAAAAATATACGACATATAATTGTTAACACTTTTTAATTCAAAATTGTGTGCAGAGTGCCCCCAAGGAGACATGCACATGGCACACCCCGCCTTCGTAGAGAGGAACCAATTATGCAGATCATTCATCCAGAAATAAGAGAGGAGTGTTCCACCGAGCTCTCACAGCGATTAGGGACTCTCGACCGTCGGATCGGTTTGCTTGATGCGATTCTGGGCGTCCGATCGAGAGGTGGAAGGAGCTGGGCCTCGGATCGAACATGAGCTCCTGTAGGAATGAATAGTTACCTCCCGCTGTAAAAGATCCCGTGCCACCGCGTGTAATTCCCATGCCACGCCGAGGGCATTTTTGTAATTTCACTACGCTGTATAAAAGTGCAACACCCATAGGGTTTTTTCCCAATCGGCTTCCTCCCATCGTCCTGTACACGTGAGGGAGAGCCGCCGCCGCCTCCTCCCCTTCCAAACCCTCTTCCCCGCCTGATGTGGACATAGCTATCATAGAAATGTCTACAAATATTACACGGAAAATTATTAATCAGGTACTTTCGTTTGGACATATTATTTAACTAACAGAAATATGATATTACACTCATGTTGCAATTTACTTGTACTCAGAAATAAAAGAACGGAAGAAGCAAGGGAATACTTTGTTTTAAAATCAGATGGAGTAATCCTTGCATGCATGCGTTCCATCATCCTTGCATGCATGCCCACCGAACCATCCCATCCATCACTGATGTCACGTGGACTGCATAAGGAGCAAAGGACTTTTGATTTGAAACCATTGATCAATATCAGCGATGTGGGCCATGGGATTGTGGGCTGCGCCAAGTCTCCTCACGTGCCAGGGCCTGCAGCTTCGGCCTTTGTCCAACTCGTGGACAATTTCCTTCGATCAGCAGACCGGGTGGAACACGTCTACGTACTCGTCCGCGTTTGTACTCCTTCAATAAATAGCTAGTCTAGATTAGGGTTTAGACTCGGGTTTTGATTAGAGAAGTTTAGCTATATTGCTACTTTTATTTTTCTTCGCTCGTAGCGGTTAGTGCGACCGTTAAGACATCCTATCGGAACCTCTGAGATTAATCTTATCTAGCATATTCGCAATTTTGAGATTGCTTGGCTATTATTTTCTTGCATGTTCTTCGATTTGCTTGCAGGAAAAATTCTTCGTGGATTCGATCGCGCCGTTGGCTCGATCGATAACGCCGTGGAGTTGGTTCAGCGATTGCCGTGGATATCAGTCTTGTACAGTTCTCCCTGTACGGTTGGTAACCGGATCGTGAGGGTCAAGTCCCAACCAAAATCTTAGTTATCTCACTCTCATCGAAAGATCGGGGCGCCAGTTCACATCACCGCCTCCCCTCGCGCTGCCGGCCATCTCCTCGTCCACCGCCGCCACCGACCAGCCGCGGTGGCCGACGTCGGGAAGCGCTGCTGCTTTGGCGCTACCACCACCCGTCCCCTCTCGGCGGTGCTCCTCTGCCTCCTCCCATCCCGTCACACGACCTCGCCACCCGGAAGACCACCCATGGTGAGCCGCCGCCGATCCACCCGCGCGAAGCGCCATTGATTATCCCTCGTACACGCTGTTGTGCGCAGACACGCCTGCGACTCCCCGGCTCATGCGCCGTCACGCCGACCACCTCCGGCCCTGACCTAGGGTTTGGTGGGCGAGCTCTTGAGAGCGATCTCACTCTGACCCGAGGTGAACCGCGTCCCATCCATCACGTGAGCATCCTCGTCACTTGCCCCATTTCCTCCGTGTGTGTTCATCCGCTCGATAATTGATTAAATATGTCAGTCTGTTCATTTGCAGGGGGGCTGGATCCTAAGGGGCAGAGGTGCAATCCTGCAGAGCTGCTGGATCCGAAAATTAAAGGTAATTTAAGGCATGCTTTAGGTGATTTATGTTGCGTCTCAGATTCATTGGTGCCATTTTTAGTTACTGTTGTTCAGGTGTGATTGGCCCGACGGCAACTCGGGCTTGCTGAGAACTAAGAGGCAGCAACAGGGGGGAGAGGGAAATGGGGAAGCCCCTATGCCAGCGTGAGCGACGGTTCCCCAACGAGGCAGGGTTGTTCGACAACATGTCACCACCGAGCTGCTGTAAGTAAGGAATTTTTCCGGGTGGTATTTTGGTGGCCTTTCTTTGCTTGCGCCATCCTTTCTACATTATAAATTGATTGTATCGGCTGCTGCAGTGACAATGGATTTTGTTCTATCCCTTGTGATTAACTGATGTCTGAACCATGGTATAAATGCCACGATCCAGTCAAGATTTACCTACAGCACTAACAGTGGAAGCATTATCTTTGTTCAGTTATGTACCTAAGAAAGCTCATGTAGGAATCTGAGGTAGATATGTAGGCGCACTCTCACACAAAGGAAGAGAGATGATAATTTGATGTCAAGGACTCATGGATGGAAATAAAAACACAAGCGGAAATTATTTACTCTTTTACGTAGTTTAAGTTATTGCTTTAGATGGCATTTCATCCTGCTATTCTAATATTATACCCCTATGTTCTTTGCAAGAAATACATTATTTGGTTCTTAGCTTGCTTAAACTCGGTGGTACTTTATCTTGATCATACAGTTTAATTGATTCTGTGCAGGCCGAGATAATACCGATGCTCAATCCCGATCTGGATATCTCATCTTTGAACATTAGAAACGCTGAGAAGTCCATGTAAGCTTGCCCATGCTGGTTCCGCGCGACATTATATCTCTGGACGTTCATACTTCCACAGCTCTAGACATGAACTTCCTGATATGGTAATAAAATTCTGGTGGAGAGACCTCCCATATTTATTAGACTTGCTTGCTTTGGCATGTTACTTCCTCTAAATTTTAAATAGGATATTCTTGGGAATGAGATGTAATTTTAGGAAATAATTATTATTCAACACTTTATTTTATCCTGAAACTATTGATCTCTCTCTCTCTCTCTCTCTCTCTCTCTCTCTCTCTCTCTACGTACATCTACATATATCGCACCAGCTGTTCTAGGTAGAGTAGTAGTGGCCACAAAATTTTACTGAAATAATCATGCGAGATTACCAATGAAGAAAATTCTCATAGAAGGATAGAATGCGGGTATAGATATTATAATATTTGGTGTCAGATATGTTTACTCAGATGATCCAAGAACTGAATGAACCATTGGAATAAAATACCTCTCTGTTTGCTTTAAAAATTGTACAGTCAACATGCTAATATTATGATTATATTATCCGCCCTGAAACTAAACTTTGTTTGGTGGTTGAGCTAGCAAAGATTGGGATTTTGATTTCTAACATGCATATCTTGCTTTTCCTCCATCTTACTATATGGTCTGTCCTTCCAGTCCTAATTCAGAAGCTTCACCCTTGGTCGAGGTGGCCGTTGTTTGTTTGCTTTTGTTTCTGTGTCATCTCACATATCACAGTTTGCTACTTGCAAGTGTGAGTACTCTCTCTGAGCTGTAAGATGCAACCCAAGACTGTATTTGTGTTCTGTTGGGGCGTGATCATTGGATGGTGGATTAGGATCAGTGCCTAACTATGTCCCTAGGATGTATATAATTTGGATTGCATAGTTCAGTTTTGTATCTCAGTCTAGATTTGGATTGAAAATAATTCCTTGCAAAAATTGATATGTTAGGAAACAAGCAAATGTATAAGATATGTAGGTGCAATCTTTTTTGTATAAGATAACTGGTTTATCTGTTTAGTTGATCCTTACTGTCGGTTGTCCATGACGGAAGTTTAAGTTACTGTCGAAATTGATTAAGTTGAGTTTTCTAATGTTTGCCTCTTTCTAATATCAATTATCAGGTAAGGACTCCAGTCTAAATGTAATCTATAGTTCTAGGCTATGCAAATAAAATGAAGTACCTGCCTATTTTGAGCGAATGCCCTACTGGATGCCATTTCTTAAGTTACTTTGTACCTACAGAGAGCTCATTAGTGGATAAGTTCTATGGTGCATTGGGATTATATGTAGGAAGAATAAATGGCTTGATTAAATTGAGGAAACACTTTTACTGGATGCTTATGAAACTTAAATGGCAACTACAGTATAAAAGGAAGAAAGATCAATGCCTGCATACGGATCAGTGACGGTGAATGTAGGAGTATTAATTTCACCTCTATTTGCCATGGATGCTTATGGATCGGAGTCTGTTGGATTAGTATAAACATTACACATGTTGCTCTGCTCAAAGTCCTAATGCACTGAGCGCATGGTGTTTTGCTTTAGCCTTAGTCTTTTGTTCGGTAATTGATTACTTAGAGAGCCACAAGCTGCTTCTCCCTTAAACAAAATGACACTTTGTATAATTGATTACTCAGAGAGCCACAAGCGCAAGGAAATCTTAACATCTAGTTGGGTATTGCAGAGTGTGGTTTTCTGTAGCTCAGGCTACACGGTACCCCTTATCTTTGCCATCCATTTCTGCATCGCGATCCGTGCAGACGCATTTGTCTTTTTTGTTTCTCTCAAACGACACAACATATAAACTTCAAATTTTGCAGAACAACAATACATTCTAACTACAATCTAGGAAAAAACTTTCAGATGTTTTCATGCATTTTCAATACTTAAATAATATTTTTAGTCAAACAAAATCTCATTTTCTATATTTATATCAGACCAAAAAATCTGAGTTTTTTCACACATTGATGTTCTAATGTTTGTTCGATCTGCAAAGTTTGAAGTTCATATGTTGTTTCATTTTAGAGAAAGAAAAAAGAGAAATCTTCTTGTTGTAAGTTAGTTGGAGAGTACGGATCTCAAAGCAAGGCTGAAGGGTTGAGGATAAGAGGTTCCATGTAGCCTGAGCTACAAAGGAACTTTGTGTTCCAAGAAGTAACAATTTTAGAAGACCTATACATGAGGTAACCACCGATTCCTTTACAATATCACTTACCCATGGAATAAACATTTCCAGTCCATCACTTTTTGTTGGATAGTTCTTGAACTTCTGTTTATTTGCTACAGTTGGACATATTATTCCCACAGTCATTAATTTCTGCATTCCAATGTTTCTGTTAGTTTCAGGTACGATCCACTAACTGCTTTGGTGTTTATTTAGGGTTTGCAAAACATTCTGGACCACCGCATTGTTCAAAGTATGGAGTGATTTGTATACTTCGATAGAAAAATTTACAGATGGTTAGCTTTTTCGGGTATTCCGATTCGTAGTAGTCTGGAGGGAATTCACTTATATATTTGTGGTGCATAATTGTCATGATTCTTTCACCTATCCAGTCGATCATTGCTCACCATGGCCGTAGCTGCTCTGTGTCGCTGTTCCTCAGCCAAGATCGTGCCTCGGCCACCAAGTCGTCACCACTGGGAATCCTGCTTTTCTCGAGTATGGGTCGCGGAGACGACGAGGATCTCGCATCGCTGCTGCACGCCCTCTCTAGCAGCCTCTCATCGTCCTCGCGCTTGGCAGAAGGAGGACAAGGACGTCGAGCAGACAAGGGTTGCCACTCCCTCCACGGCCGAGTCAGAGCCCGACGCCACTGAGCTCGAGCGCTACGACATTAATGAGGACCTCCGTGAGTTTGTCAACGGCATGACCATAATCACCTTTCGCGACATCCCCTTGCAAGGTACTGTTTACTCATGGTTCGGTTTAGGGGACTCAGCTGGATTGACTGATGACAGGATTCTGGTTGTGCAGATGTGTTGAATGTGCCTCAGGATCTGAACAAATGGCTGGCTAGGCATACCACTCTCGTCCTCTCGCCCCTCAGGGTTTTGTATCCATCAACCATTTCAGTCATGGGAGATTTGGTTTATGTGGCTCTCCATCGATGGAATGCCGATGAATGCACATATGAACATACATACATAGTTCTATTTTGCTTTAGAATTCCAGTGTCAGGTACCATCCCTCCATGAGGTTTTATCCAGCGTCTTTCTCTTTCCTTAATAATTGTTGCACTTTTGATTGAAGAAAATTTCATGGAGGTTGCTGATTTGCACTACTGACCATACGCTTATATTTTGGCATTTCTGAAGGACTACTATGAATGTTAAGAGTTAGAAATTCCTAAGTGGATTGGGATATTGACATGCAGGGACCAAATTGGGTGCTGTTTTTCTACTCAATTCTGCTCCTGATGGTTTTGTGACTGACCAACATGGTGGAAAGGGCAACGTACGCCAAGGCGCACTCCCCTCTCTTCCCCTCTTGACATGTACTCTTTTCCTGATTTAGATCTTTCTCAACATCTCATGCCACGAGTCAAAATGAGTAGCACTACTCATGTACATTCTAATCGTGCGCATTAGCTTTGCTGGGTAGTAATGATTATAGATCCTTATTTCTGCATGCTTTAGACCATGTTCGGAGACCCGCCACTGCACCACTCCGTTCCCGGAGCTGGAGTTAAAAAGCACGGAGCTGGGAAACAGATGCTTCACAACTCCTCGTATTTTTAGGAGCTGGAGTGACTCCGAGCATGGCCTTAGTTTCCTGTTGTGCAGTTTGCTATGGTGGCATTAATTCATATAATAAGTTAATAATCATGCCATGAGTGACTATGGGGCACTAGCACTAAGAGCCTTTTTTTTCATTCTGTTCTTCACTAATATATTCTTCTTAATTCGTTTCTTTAATTACCAATATAGGCCTTTAATTTGTGTGCACCTAATATTAAATCCTGAACAAAGTGAAATTATGTAGTGTTCAAAATTATAAAGTGTACATAATTGCACATAATGTGCCTTATGGAAGAACTGAGCACCCATATTTTGTACTTAGAATTTAGAACTATACTTTGGTTGGTTTGGTTTAGTAATACTACTTGAGGCATCCTTTTGAAAATATATGTAAGAAGACCCGAATACTCATTCAAAGTGTTTTTGTATTAACATTCATATATATGTAGCTCTGATAAGTGTTGGTGGGTTTAGTTTTTCAAAACCATAGATGATGTTTTCTTTATAGAATAAGATGGAACTAAACATATCCAAAGTAACATTTAGAATTACTCAACTCTGACAAGCTTCGACAGCTTTACCTTTATAATACTCCCTCCGTCCCAAAATAAGTGTCGCTGATTCTACAACTTTATACTAAATCAGCGACACTTATGTTGGGAGGAGGGAGTACCATAGAGTTAATCGTGCCTTCTTATAATAGCATTCATACTACCAAATTTCCTCTTTGATAAGCTTACGAGAACAATCTTCAGCCTTTTATTTAATCTAATAGAAGAATAAAATAGAGTGAGTGATCACTTACATGTTCATAATCTGAAGGATAGAAGCAATAATGTGCAGAAGGAACTATATGTTATAATCTGCAGAAGGAACTATATGTTTTGAGGAGGCGGAGTCACGCGCGAGAGCATGAGGTGTTCGCACCTGGTGGCTTTCTTGAGACAAGCACAAGAGCATAAGGATCATGGCATGTAAGGAGTAGAGCAATTAGATGACCCAGTCAAACTATCAAGTACTCCCTCTATAACGAAATATAAGAGTGTTTAGATTATTACTTTAGTGATCTAAACGCTCTTATATTTCTTTACGGAGGGAGTATTAGACATTAGCATAACTAAGTAGGTTCTTTATCTCGCAACATCTCGCTAGCTCGCTTGAGCTATGTGATGACCCAACTATTCTATCTGTTTGGTTGTGATCCATCATCTCGGCTTACTTATTTGACAATATAATGACTCAACTGCTTCGGTTATAGCGCAGCTACTTAGGTTCTTTATCTCGTATCTCTCCTGTGGATCCTTTTGTCTATATAATGACTCGATATTTTGTGTCTACTATGTGATGACTTATCGTGTTGGTTTACTTTTGCCAAAAATGTTGCTTTGCTTTTGGTATGATCAATTGCACTGCCCTTTGGCATTGCTTGGAGGGAAGTTTAAATTTTAAACCTGATCTGCATACCAATGAATGGCAATGTTTATGCTATATCTTTGAATAGATTACTATCGAGTATATGAATCGGTGAAGTGAGAGCATGTAGTCATGGTAGGGTAGGTATGATTTTATTTCAAGTTTTGTGTGAAACATCCTAGCAATTACTCATGTGGTTATATAATGATATATTTAGGATGTGCCTTCAGGTGTTGAGACCAGAAAATTGGAAAACTGAAACTTTTATTTGTATTAATTCCCTTGTTTCCATTTTTTGGAATTTCTTGCTTTTTTAACAGGTGTTATGATTTCAAGGTCCATGGTCCTTCTGATGTTTTCTTCTATTGATTTACAGGTCCTTGCGGTTGTCATTCCCATGACTGTGCCGTTCGCGTTTGTACATGGTGAGCTCTGTTATGTTCGTCTATTTACTCGGTGGTTACTAGAGAATATATTTCATGTGCCCTGTCTTGGTTGATAGTGTATCCTGCTCTTGCTTTCTTACCGTCGAGGAGATGGATAGATATAGATTCTAGGTATGTCCTTGGTCCTTGCAAAAGAGTTTCTTTTGCCGCCTTCATTGCTTTATTTGGTACCTTGCTCTTTTCCACTGTCGATCAGGAGACACATGTGGCATCAACCCCTGTCCTTGCTCTTTGCAGAGGAGGTTTTTGTTCTTTTCCTTGATGGATGTACATTTTGATCATCTGCTGTCCATTATGTCTTCCCAACCTGCAGTATTTCTCGGTTCGCTATACAGAGATGGAGCTTGCAAAACATATTAATTTACCGGTCGATGGCATGTGGGCTGAGCTCGTGTGTGGCTGCGCAACTGGGCAAGTCCGTCTGATGAAAGGTGTGGACGGAAGAGCGACAATAACTACGGGGTTGGTCAAAGATTGAAAGAAATCTCTTATGTGTCTTCGGCTTCGACACTACGCATAGGAAGCCGTTGTTGACAATCCAATCTCTGAGAAGGTTAGTTCAAGGTTCATAACTCTGTTGTCAATGGAGAAAATGTTGTTTGAAGTGACTAAACTAACTACTCATAGCGGGTTCATGTGGTGTGGCGTATGGAAGGTTGAACGTCAAGGTGATCAGGTGGATCTATCAAAAAAATATGCTTGTGTGGAACTACATATGTTCTTTGTTGCTGCTGTGGCTTGATTTTGCTGTATGAAAAGTATATTGTCTGTATCAAACTTGATGTGGATTGACGAATGGTTCTACTGACAAAATTCCTCATGGTTGCTTTGCATTTGCTACATGTAATTGCCTTCCCTTCTGCCATGACTTTGACAAATGATCATATACGAAGTTGCAATAATATTGTGGTTTGTTTAGATGCTGGGACTGAACGTTCAGGCAGGCACCACGCGGCAAGGCGCATTTTCGATCTAGTTACTTACAAGCCAGACCGCAGCGTTGAGTATGCCGTCCCTCCTTCTGTACACAGTGTGTTACTCTATATGAAACACGTATCATTATCTTACATAAACTTACGTATGTCTATCCCCTAAAATAACTTGCATATTTCTATCATTTAATCTTATAAAAACTGAACGTTTCTATCTTTTTTAATCCACATTCCTATGTCGATGAACACGGTATTACGAATTCTGTAATGTTAGTTACAAGTCAATGTCTGATGATCTCAATTTTTTACAAAACTTTCCTCAAATAAAAGTTGATACACCTTTCCTCAGTCAATTATGAGTCCACATGCTTGTGTTAGGCTGTAGTATGGCTCTATTATTCTTTTAGTGCTTCCTACACATTGAAGGAGCGTGGCTTCGGTTTTAATATGATGGCACTCTTTGGTCTGTATTGTGATTTGAACTAAGTGCAGGTTTGAAATACCAGAATGGTTAAGCCTTATATTTTAGATGTCCACTATTTGCCACTACCCCTTTGATGGGCTAGATTATTTTCTACACAATTCCGTCATGTTCAGTCTGGACTATCATAATAGTTTGTTTATTGTGAGTTGTACATATTGCTATATACAGGAGAGTTGCTCCTAGGTAAATCATACTAGAGCGGAAAACATAGTATGGATGAACTGGCCACAAAAGTCACCAACATCATAGCTGTGTAGCAAAACCATTCCTGACTCCCTCAAATACAAACCTATAATGTTTTTAGTTTATGAAAACACATGCTCTCCATTCTCACCCGAAATGTCATATATTGTTCGTTTATTAGCCCAACCAGAAGATTTGGGTAGCAAACATGGGTAACTATGCATGAGAAGAAAATACTAGTCATTTTATTTTGAACTTTACATTGGTCAGAACTTAACTATAAGCCATTTATATCACAAAGCCTATATGAAGAATGGAACTTTGAACTTGACTTAGCAGAACAATTTGAAGGCGGATTTTGCTACTCCGAGCATGGTTACTACCTACTGATTTAATAAAATCTGCAGGTTTTTGTTCGCAAGGATGAACTAATTAACAACATGTGTCCACATTTGTTGAACAAATACAAATCATGATCAACTGCGAGAACTCAGGCCGGTGCAGACTGGCATAGCCTACCTGTGTGAACACATATTGTGCTAGCAAGATTTTACGTGGGCGCATACATGTGTATGTGCCTCATTTGGGCAACTTGGTTCTGCTATCGCAAATGCCCACGTAACACTTGCAGTATAGTTGGGTAGAAGTCGTAAGCCCATTAGGTGTACCTGTGGCTAGACTTGGCTTCGTCACATGCCATATTGGTAGTCCATTGACAGAATTGAAGTGATCCTTTGTGTGTGGCAAGTACGTACAATATAGCACTGGCTTCATTGTATTGTGAAAAACCAATGCAGTTACTATTTGTTGCTTTTCAATCTTTTATTGCATTGCTTCAAGCTTGCTTGAGAAGGATAACTTTGCCGACTGTTGTTGCGTGTTGATCATCATGAAACACGATAATGTGAATCATCACAATGATTTATCGACGCAGCAAAGCGCATGTTTGCTTCTAGTATTATCCCAATCATACCTGGCCAAACAGGCCGGCCCGGCCCACTGTAAACGTGCCTAGCACGGCATGGCCCGCTGAGGGAGTCCTAGAATAGGGGGTCCTCGGGTGTCCAGGCTATTTGATATGGGACGGACTGATGAGCCATGAAGATACAAGGCGAAATACCTTCCCCGTGTCTGGGTGGGACTCTACTATGCGTAGACGACAAGATTGGTGTCCGGATATATGATTTCCTTCCTTCGCAAACCAACTCTGTGTAACCCTAGACCCCTCTGGTATGTATATAAACCAGAGGGTTTAGTCCGTAGAGGCTATCAGAATTCATATAGGCTAGACAGCTAGGGTTTAGCCATTACGATCCCGAGGTAGATCAACTCTTGTAACCCCTATACTCATCAAAGTCAATCAAGCAGGAAGTAGGGTTTTACCTCCATTAAGAGGGCCCGAACCTGGGTAAACATCGTGTCCCCTTTGTCTCCTGTTACCTTCGATCCTCAGACACACAGTTCGGACCCCCTACCCGAGATCGGCCGGTTTTGATACCGACATTGGTGCTTTCATTGAGAGTTCCTTTGTGTTGTCGATAGAAGGATCGATGGCTCGCCTTGTCATTAATGACGATATTACTTTTGGAAGGGCCCTAACTCCAGGACAGGTCCTCCAGCTCGGCGGTTTTACTATGGGGGCTCTTCCGGCCGTTAAGCAGCGGCGGCCCCCACAATCGCCAAACATCATCTCCACATCAGCCTCGAACACTCTAAAAAGATGGATCCGGCAGACGTCTCATCCTTAAACAAGCTGCTAGATCGCATCGCCGCCCTGGGGGTCGCAATAGACTATGATCGGATTGGGCTTAAACCAGATCAGAGGGAGATCAAATCCCCACCGATCACCCATCTGGTAGCGGTCGAAAAGGAACGAGCCGAGAACGCTTCTTCTCCTAAGTTAAGAACTAGCTATGTTCGGATTTCCGAGCCCTTGGAGCCGGATACTCTTCCTCAGGAAGAAACTTCATGTCCTTCGAACATAGGATCAGGCATTGAGCCCGGAAGCCATCTGGACCTTCCTGGTCCTGAACTGGTGACCTCGGAGATTCTTCAAGCTCCAGATTCAATCTTGGGACAGGATCCGGGTTTTAGCCCGCCCACCCACCACAATCAATATTCTCCAAGTAATTCTGGCCCTCCAGACATATGTGACCTAATGTATGTACGGCAGCAACCTCAGGAAACAGTCCATCACTCTTGGGCCAGGTTCCTTCTTGTTAAAAACAAATCAAAGATTGCTGCGGCGACGACGCGGTTTCAGTTTTCTACCGTAACTGTACGGACGAGGGAATTCTTAATGCCCTCAACTGCCGCCGCATACAACACTTCACAGATTTGGCACATATAGTACATAAGTACTGCGCGATGGAAAGCACATGGAAAGCCCAGACAGCCCGGTGGGAACCCCTGCCTTTAAGCAACCCACCGTGCGAACAAAACGGATGCACCCTTATGAAGCATCCGACAACAAGCCCTTTGACAGGAAAAACAAACCCTTCACGGGATATAGAACTGTCCTTGATGAACTTGTCGACAAGCCCTGTTAGATACATACGACGCCGAGTACCGAACCAACGCAAAGCCTTCGGGCATGTTGGGTACTCCGGCAAGTGGCTAAGAGCGGCGAGGCTATCCTCACTAGTACTACTCCAGAGAAGTATTCTTCGGATAACGATGATCTCAACGTCTTTACGGTCTCTGAGACCTTTTCTTCAAATAATCGGCGCAAACGGGCACTCCGCGACCTCGCCGAAGTCAATCAAGCAACCGCAATGGACCCTTGGAGCGATACGTCCATAACTTTCGCCGCCGACGATGAACCAAGGGCCCGATCAGTCCAAGCACCAGCTGTGCCCTGGTCTTAATTAGCAGCGCTTTTCTGGAATGCGCTACTATTAATTAGCTGTAGCGGTTTCCTAGCGCCGTGCTACTGCTATATCTTTCATCACCCCCCCGCTTCCTACCCCGTTTCAGTTTCAATAAACTGCAATTTCCAGATACTAGGTACTACTAGATATCAATTTCATAAAGCATTATAGGTACTAGGAAGTACTCCCTCCGTTCCAAATTACTCGTCGTGGTTTTAGTTCAAATTTGAACTAAAACCACGACGAGTAATTTGGAACGGAGGGAGTACTAGATAACAATTTCATATATAGTCAACATGCATCCTCAAGCAGTACTAGGTGATATCGACGACGATCATCATATGTAGTTCTAGATGATATAGCCACACACACATATGTAGTTCTAGATGATATCGACGACGATCATCATCCTCAAGCCTGGGCGGTAGGTGTTCCTGATAGTAATTAGGATGGCCTATCCAACATGAAGATTCTTGCCAACGAGGAATCTCTTCCACCCAACCGAGTTTAAGTGTGTGCGACCGTCCGTGTCCATGCGGTAAGTACAGGTGGTGACGGAGCCCCTTGCGGTAAGGCGTAGTCCAGCTGAGCCTTCTTCAGCAGGCTCGATACCACAACTCACAGATAGGCTCTTTGGCAATTTCTGAATAAAAAAACATATCAATTAATAAATAGCCTCGCACATACTCTTGCAAATATATTTCTATTAAGTATAGATTTCTACACTATCAAAAGACACAGTACTACACATTTGTACTAAGCATGAATTCTACTAATAAGTATGGGACAATTGCATTTTTACCCCTAGTTGGTTCCTACCCACGGGGTTTGCCCTTACTTTTCGAGCTTGCTCAGTTTTGCCCTTACTTTTTCCGTCGTGGTCCCTCGAATGCCCTTTGACCGTTTGACCAAAACTTTGAAAATTCATAACTAATTCATATGAACTCAGAAAAATGCAAATAAGATATCTAAATGTTCAGATAAACATTACCTTTATGTGCATATCATTTGCACTCAGGACAAAAGCACCCTTTAAACTACCTGAGGTAATTAACGTTATTAACATTATTAAAAATAAAAAGGTATAAACAATATTTTTTTCATGAATAAAACTTACATGCAAATGTAGGTGATGTTTTCCGAACATCCAAATATCTTATTTGCATTTTTCTGAGTTCGTATCATCTTGTTATGAATGTTAATACAACTTTGACCATTATTTGGAAACTTCATAACAAATTGATACGAACTCAGAAAAATGCAAATAAGATATCAGGATGTTCAGAAAACATCACCTACATTTGCATGTAATTTTTATTCATGAAAAAATATTGTTTATACCTTTTTATTTTAATAATGTTAATTACATTAATTACCTTAGGTAGTTTAAAGGGTGCTTTTGTCCTGAGTGCAAATGATGTGCACATAGACATAATGTTTATCTGAACATTTTGATATCTTATTTGTATTTTTGTGAGTTCATATGAATTAGTTATGAATTTTCAAAGTTTTGGTCAAACGGTCAAAGGGCATTCGAGGGACCTCGACGGAAAAAGTAAGGGCAAAACTGAGCAAGCTCAAAAAGTAAGGGCAAAACCCGTGGGTAGGAACCAACTAGGGGCAAAAATGCAATTGTCCTAATAAGTATATATGGATTATCTACACTATTAATAGTTCCTTGGATTCTACACTAATAAGCATATGATCGGACTCTACACTAAAGCATATCATCGACTAGATTCCACACAACATATCATTGGACTCTACACTAAGCATATCATCGGATAATTTGCATTTGTAAGTATAACATACCATATCATGCCGATCGACCATGGTACTTGTTAGGCGGGTCACGAATGGCACCCCGACAAAGTCCTTGATGCACCCTTATGAAGCATCCGACAACAAGCCCTTTGACAGGAAAAACAAACCCTTCACGGGATATAGAACTGTCCTTGATGAAGTGCTCGACAAGCCCTGTCAGATACATACGACGCCGAGTACCGAACCAATGCATAGCCTTCGGGCATGTTGGGTACTCCGGCAAGTGGCTAAGAGCGGCGAGGCTATCCTCACCAGTACTACTCCAGAGAAGTATTCTTCGGATGACGACGATCTCAACGTCTTTACGGTCTTTGAGACCTTTTCTTCAAATAATCGGCGCAAACGGGCACTCCGCGACCTCGCCGAAGTCAATCAAGCAACCGCAATGAACCCTTGGAGCGATACGGCCGTAACTTTCGCCGCCGACGATGAACCAAGGGCCCGATCAGTCCAAGCACCAGCTGTGCCCTGGTCTTAAACCCAATTGTAGACAGCTTTCGACTCACCAAAGTGCTCATGGACGGCGGTAGCGGACTTAACCTCATCTATGAAGATACGCTCGACAAAATGCAAATGGACAAGTGTCGCATCGAGCAAAGTAGTACCACCTTTCGAGGTATTATCCCCAGCCGAGAGGCACGATGTTCGGGGAAAATTAAACTCGATGTGGTATTCGGCACACCTGATAACTACACGTCCGAAGGGTTGCTCTTCCACGTGGCCCCTTTCAATAGCGGATATCACGCCCTTTTAGGGCGGGACGCCTTCAGACGCTTCCAAGCCATACCCCATTACGGGTACATGAAGCTTAAAATGCCAGGGCCCAAGGGAGTAATCACTATCACCAGTGATCCAGATATAGCACTCCGCTCCGAAAACAAAACCGCATCCTTGGCCCTCGAGGCACTATCCAAGGCCCTCGCGGCCGAAGAGTTAACCACTCTGCGTTCCACAGTGGACAAAGACGACATAATCCTCGATAAGAGGCCCAAATCCACACCCTTCAAACCAGCAGATGAAATAGTCAAATTTCAAGTGCACCTGACGGATCCTAACAAAACAACATCCATTGGAGCCCAACTGGATCCGACGGTCGACGCCGCCCTACGAGCGTTCCTGCGCAAAAATTGGGACATCTTCGCCTGGCATCCTTCGGACATGCTCGGAATCCCACGCAGACTAGCCGAACATAGCCTCAACATAATAAAGGGATTCAAACCAGTCAAGCAAATGCTGCGGCAATTTTCTGAGCCCAAACGACAAGCTATGGGAGAAGAGCTAGCCAAACTACTTGAGGCCGGGTTCATTAGAGAAATCAAGCACCCGGACTGGCTAGCTAACCTGGTCATGGTGCCAAAGAAGGAAAAATCCTGGCGCCTTTGTGTCAATTTCAAAGACCTCACTAAGGCTTGCCCCAAGGACCCCTTCCCATTGCCCCGCATTGACCAAATCATTGACGCGACTGCAGGACACGACGCATTGTGTCTCCTCGACGCCTACTCCGGATACCATCAAATCAAGATGAAGGAGTCCGACCAGGCGGCAATGGCATTTACCCCGTACGGGCCTTTCTGCTTCAACACTATGCCTTCCGGGCTCAAAAACGCCGGCGCCACTTACCAATGCATGATTCAAACATGTCTGGAAAAGCAAATTCGCAAGACAGTGGAGGCATATGTGGATGACGTAGTCATCAAGACTAAACATGTCGAATCATTGGTTACGCCTCACATTCAACAACCTCCGAACATGTAACGCCCACGATGCGGCTATATCTCCCACGTGTCGAGGCACGTCTTAGAGGCATAGCCGCATTGTGGTTTTGTCGCAAGAAGGGTCATCTTCACACAATCCCATGTAATGAACAAGAATGGGATAAGGAGAGTTGGCTTACAATACATAAATATGATTCATACATCATCCAAAATCCACACATAGACCGACTACGGTCAAAATCCAAATGAAAATAAGATAACCCCAAATGCTAGATCCCCGATCGTCCCAACTGGGCTCCACTACTGATCATCAGGAAAAGAAACATAGTAACGACCACGTTCCTCGTCGAACTCCCACTTGAGCTCGGTTGCGTCATCTGCACTGGCATCGTCGGCACCTGCAACTGTTTTGGTAGAATCTGTGAGTCACGAGGACTCAGAATCTCACACCCGCGAGATCAAGACTATATAAGCTTATAGGAAAAGGATGGTGTAATGAGGTGGAGTTGCAGCAGGCACTAAGCATATATGGTGGCTAACATACGCAAATGAGAGCGAGAAGAGAGGCAACGCAACGGTCGCGAAGCTAGAAATGATCAAGAAGTGATCCCGAATCTACTTACGTTCATGCATAACTCAAACCGTGTTCACTTCCCGGACTCCGCCGAGAAGAGACCATCATGGCTACACACACAGCTGATGTATTTTAATTAAGTCAAGTGACAAGTTCTCCACAACCGGACATTAACAAATTCCCATCTGCCTCATAACCGCGGGCTCGCGAAAACCCGGGGGAAAAAGGCTTAGGTGGCAAATGGTAAAACCAAGGTTGGGCCTTGCTGGAGGAGTTTTATTCAAGGCGAACTGTCAAGGGGGTCCCATAAATCACCCAACTGCGTAAGGAACGCAAACTCAAGGAACATAATACCGGTATGACGGAAACTAGGGCGGCAAGAGTGGAACAAAACACCAGGCATAAGGCCGAGCCTTCCACCCTTTACCAAATATATAGATGCATTAATTAAATAAAAGATATATTGTGATATTCCAAAATATCCATGTTCCAACATGGAACCAACTTCAACTTCAACTAGCAACGCTATAAGAAGGGCTGAGCAAAAGCGGTAACTTAGCCAAACAACGGTTTGCTAGGAAAGGATGGTTAGAGGCTTGACATGGCAATATGGGAGGCATGATATAGCAAGTGATAGGTAGTGCAGCATGGCAATAGAGCGAACAACTAGCAAAGCAAAGATAGAAGTGATTTCGAGGGTATGGTCATCTTGCCTGAGATCCCGCTAGGAAGAAGAATGAGTCCATGAAGAAGACAAACGGACGAAGTCGAACGAATCCTCACAACTCCGGAACGAAACCGAAGCTAACGAGAGAAGCAACCCGGAAAGAAACAAAGAACATAGTAAACAACCACCACATACACATGGCATGATGCACAAACAAGTATGATGCATGTCCGATTTAATGAGCATGGCATGGCAAAGTGCAACATACAACACTACAAATTAAGTGGAGCTCAATATGCAACTCGTTGCATATTGACGAATCACCACATCAATTATTTAGTTCTCTCTCGTTTATGTACCCAACAATATTAAATGTTATTAAACATGGCAAGGGGGTGAAGCATATGAAAACTACCTATCTAGGCAAGTTTAAATGAGGCCGGAACAACAAACAACAATTCTGGAAAATCCTCATGTCCATATTTTGGAATTGGTACTGTTCTGCCTAAAACCATATTTTATTGTTGTTAAACAGGAAAATAAAGTGCACCAAGTTAATCTATGCATTTTTCTACCCCATTTACATATAAAGTTCATTAAATTTGGAGCTACGGTTATTTAGTTATGAAATAAATCATTTTAACATGGCAATCGAGCAAATTTAAACAAACAGCATTTTAAACATTTTAAACAAGGATGAAAGTTGCATACTGTTAAAGAACATGAAAATATGAACAAAATGCATATATGACATGTTTCATTTGAATGCATGGATCTTTAGTTATCAACAATGCAAAACCAGTGGCATTTCTGTAAATATGCATGCACTTGGAATAAGACAAATCGCAGTGAACATAAAAAAAGGATGCGGGCCGAATGCTGCGCACTGTGGAAGCCCAGCGGCAGATCTGGCCCGAAGCGGCTGAGTGTGTGTGAGCAAAAAAAATAAAAGGATGAAAGTTGCATACTGTTAAAGAACATGAAAATATGAACAAAATGCATATATGACATGTTTCATTTGAATGCATGGATCTTTAGTTATCAACAATGCAAAACCAGTGGCATTTCTGCAAATATGCATGCACTTGGAATAAGACAAATCGCAGTGAACATAAAAAAAGGATGCGGGCCGAATGCTGCGCACTGTGGAAGCCCAGCGGCAGATCTGGCCCGAAGCGGCTGAGTGTGTGTGAGCAAAAAAAATAAAAGGAAGCAGTGCAGAAAATAGGGGCTCCTGGGATTCGAACCCAGACATCCTGGATGCAGGAACGTGGTGCAAACCACTGCGCTGCCGCGGCTGCAGTTGATAGGAAGGGGCGCGGCCCCTTAAGAGATTGCCTAGGGCCGAGCCTCTCTGTATAGGCAGAGAAGACGACGGCTGCGAGGACGGAGCCGGCGAGGTTAGCCGTGGTGATGACGGGGCTTGGGAGGCCACGGCGGGTGTGCGGGTTAGGCTAAGGAGCACGTGTGCTTGGGGCTTCTAGGTGCAGGGGCATGTGCGTGTGCGGGGTGAGGCCAGCGGAGGGGCGCGCTAGGCGAGAACCGGAGCACGGAGATGCTACTGCATCTACGCGAGCAACATAGAACTACAGGCTTCGCCGGATCACCGGGAGCACGGCAAAGACATGGAGCGGACGAACTCTAGGGGTGCCTAAACGCAAAAGAGACAGATGGGAGAGGGCGGTGCCGCACCCAGCTCACCCAAAGACACGATGGGGTCGACGGAGACGAGCCGTAGACGACGCGATGGAGCTCTGAACTTGGTGGGGCTGTTGTCCGTGAAGCAGGGGAGGAAGAGGACGACGGGGAGGTAGATCCGGAGGCCGTGGCGGTGCGGGCGTGGTGGAAGGGGAAGAAGAGGGACTTGGCGTTCCTCTCCATAGTTGCCGAGGGGGTCGAAGGCGCGGCGACGAGCTACCTCGAGCTCGAGCTCAAGCTCGGCCGGAGCATGGTGGGCAGGGCGACGGCGTGGCATGGCTAGCCTTACCTGGCGGCGGCGATGGAAGGAGAGGGTCTGAATCGGTCAAGGGGAGGCCGGGTAGGGTTTTGGACATGATATATATGGGTTAGGGACGCCGGACGGCCATCAAATCAACGCGGTTGTCGACGTGGACATGCTGGATGCGCGCCGTACAGGAGGTTGACGACGCCTCTGAACGAGTGGGCTGGATGGGCTGCGCCTGGCTGCGGTGCCTAGGTGGGCTGCTGGCTGCGGGAAGCCCAGGCAAAGCCTTTTCCCTTCCCTTTATTTGCTGGATAACTAATAAGCAGCTGCAAGGAAAAATAAAAAGGCCAGGGGGCTAGGAGAGGAGTTTTGCAGATATAAAAATATCGTCAAGCTCCTGGAATTACCCACTATTTGATAAAATTGAGTTGGCAATTTTAGAGGTAGAAAAATAAAACAAGTTTGAATATAATTCAAGCTTGGGTCATTTTTGAACCTGACCAAAAGAACTTCAATGGAGGTGAAATTAGGCAGAGAGGTTCGGGACATGTAGCAAGATTTATAGGTAGAAGATGAACATTAATGGAGGAGTGAAAAATGGCACTTGCCAAAAGAAAGAAAGAGATGGAGAGGTGGATGAAGCATGGGCATGGTTTGAGAGGGTGACAAGGGCTGATGCACACACAACATGAAAGTAACATGTAACATAAGGATGAGTGTAATGCACATGATGCTCATGGCAACAACATGAATGACCAAAAGCAATATGACAAGAGATAGGCATGGCAAAACAAACAAGGATGGCATAAGGCAATATAATAAACGATGAACATGATGCAAGAAGTAAAATATGACAAGGCACTCAACAAACATGCAACAACAATGATGACCATGATGCAAAAGAAAATAAAACAAACATCACAAGCATGCAAGCATGGACATAACACAACAAATAAAGGGAGGTCTTGGTCTTGGGGCGTCACAACACTCCTCCACTTACAAGAGATCTCGTCCCGAGATCTAGGATGGCACCGGAGAAAAACGAAAGAGGAAGAGGTAAAACAAAGTTGCTTCTTTGACAAACGAGTGAAACCAAAGAACCTTGAGAGGTCCCAAAGCTTGAAGAAATGACACGACGGAGGTGAACAAAATTTAAAACTCTCCGTTTAGCAAGAGGAACAAGGAACATTACAAGAACCTTGTAGGTAGAAAGACATAAGAAAAAGGGTTACAATGGACAAGAAGTATATGCAAGCACTCCGGTTGAATTGAGATGTACAAGGAACGATAAGGATCAATTACAACAACACTCCGGTTGGAAATGGAAGGCATAGAATATGAGCTTGGCAAAAAGAAAGCACTTGGATGAGACTCCGGTTAGAAGAGGAATGATAGACACAACACTCCGGTTAAAACAAGATAAAGAAGGAATAAGAATGATATAATTTGGACAGTACTCCGACTGTAATTGGAAGGAATTGAACATGATCTTGACAAGATGAGAGGATACTCGATGAAATTAACAACACATTGCCTCCGGAACTAATGAGAGAATGGCACAAGGGGTAAGAAAGATTTCAGACAGCACTCCGGTTGAGGAAGGAGACAAAACTTGATAAGATGAGAGAACTCGAATGAAAACACGACACTCCGGCTAAACGGATAAGAAAGGAAAAATTACATGATCTTGACAAAACAAGATGATTGGTCGAAGAGAGCAACATCACAAAGCCTCCGGAAACAATGCATGATAGTTAGATAGTTGGAGTGAATAGAACGAAGAATGAAACCAAGATCTCCTACCATAAATGAATTTTAAAGAGCATCCTTACGAAGTAGGATCGAACGGAGTTGTTGGAAAAATCAACAACAAAAAGAACAAGCTTGTTGTGGGCTTATGGAAAACATGTCAAAAACTTGAGGTGAAATTCTGCCACTAACGGAAAAACAATAGGTTGGATTGATATGAACAAGGAGACGAGAAACTTATTTCGCCGGGAGGATAAATGAAGAACTTGGGTCATTTATGAGCACCATAAATAGCAAAAATCCTTAGGGAAAGCTTTAGGTGAAACATGACACAAGATAAATCCAACGAAGAGATTGGTGGATTTAAAATATCTCATTCTTGACAACATGTGAATCATGAAACGCGAACTCAAACTGTCAAGAATGACATAACACCACCTCAAATGATAAGGTAGAACGAATTGCACTTTAGAATGCAAGATGAAGAATGCTTGGACTGCACAAAACAAAACATGTGTTGAGCACCATGTTTATTTTGTAGTATGGCTTAGCGGATCTTAACTCCGAGAGAATTCTTGACGAACAATTGAAGAATGAAAAGAATCCTTGACGAAGCACCATGTAGAGCCTCCATGAAGAACTCCGGTAATAAAAGAATGATCGAACGAAAGGGAAAGTTGAAAAGAACTCTGGGAGAAGCCTTGCAATGATTAGATGAAGCTTTGAAATGATATAATTGAAATAACTTGGAGCTCCGAAAAGAAAATGAACAAATGAGATCAAGAATTTTGATGGATCTCCAGAATAAGGAATTGAATTTTTACTCGATGAAACAAGAATAAGAATTACAATATGCATATCCTTCACCAATTTAGATTGATGACAAGCAAAGGATTTGGCATACTACTTATACTTGTAGAAAGGATTAAGAGAGATATAGCGTAAATTTGAAAAAAGTCTTCAACGAATCACCGGTAGGATTGAAACAACGAATAAATTTATATAATAACCAAGGAAGAGAACTCTTGAACGAACCACCGTAAGAATTGGAAATGAAAGTAGCAAAGGCGCAATTCATCGGGAAGAATTAGAAAATGAACGAAGATACTTGAGAGAATTTAGATACAAGTGAACGCAGGGATCCCGAGCTGATTAGATAATAATTGAATGATGCACCGGTATGATTTGGAGAACGAGAGCTGAAAGCTTGAATGAATAATTCTGAGATGGTGGGCTCCGGAGAATCAAACTAAAAAGACTTCTGAAATGCTCCGGATGGGTGAAAAGAATTCTCACAATTGAAAAAAATTATGAGAGGATGGCATCAAGCTAGAACCATGAATCTTGAAGAGAATGGAGCAAGATTTAAGGGAAACTCTTCTTCGGTCTTCAAATGTTGAGAATGAAGACAAGAAACACCACCATAAATTATTGAGACACTCCGGAACAATGGATAATAGAAATGATGAACCAACGATGAAAGAATTTGAAAGATCTTGGAGAAAGACATATGACTGATGAAAATTCTTATGTCAAACTTTGAAAAGAATTTAAGAATAACTCCGGAAAGAATTAGAAGAGTCAGGTAAGATCCTGAAAAAAGACCTGTGGGTTAGGGTCCACTCAAAAGAAACACCGTTGAAATGATTACTTGAAAAGGAGACAGCACCGGTTGAATTAAATGGCTTGAATGAGGTAACAACCTTGAAATAGTTAGAATTGATGCGGAGTGGAAACACAAATCTTCAGAGATATCTTCAGCACTCCGGAACAATTGAATAGCAAGCGGGGAATGATTAAGAGATATACCGGCATGAGAAAGCATTTGTAAGGAGGAAAGGGCTATAATCAACACTGAAAGCTTCAATTGAATCCACCGAAAAAAGAATAAGAGAATGAAGAATGATAACCTTGAAGCTTCCTGAGCATCTTCCTGAGAATCACCAGATAAGAACATTGATGGAAAAGAATGGAGAAACTTCACATCCATAAGATGGATACATGATTAAGAAATCTGAATCCTTGAAGAAAGAGGGTGGGAGGGCGGGAAAACAAAGGCAACTTGGGGCAGATGGAATAGACACCGTTGCAAAGAACTGAGAATTGATCTCGCGAATGTTGAAATGATCAGATCCACTTGAAGAGAAGCACGTCGGTTGGAAAAGAATTGGCATGACAATCTCGATGATCAAGAAGGATTAGTATCCACATGGAAATAGGAGAACACCGCTTAGGGAAGGTATGGAATCAACACTTGACAATGAAGCAACTCGAATACCACAATTAAAACAAAACAAAGGATTGGCTCGCAGAATAAGCCGGAACAAACATATGATAGAGATTTCGTCCGAAGTTTTCGTGGTGGGGCCCACACGGGCTCGATCGTACAACACCATCATGTACAAGGCAGTGCACATGACATACGAAGCGTCCCCGAGTCGGCATAGCCAAGGACTCTTTAAGACACTACGAGACCACTGTAAAACCAACCGTGGAAAGGCGGACCACTAGACGTCAACCCCAATCTCATATCATGCATCTGTCGGAAAGATATCCTAGGAGCTACTTGAATTCCCACTTATAAACTCCCGAAACTTTCTGGTTATGCAATCAGGTGTTGGGGATACAGGGGACACAAAATATATCACCCAAACTAGCAATCCCTAGATCCAGCTGTATCCATCCGTCAACACATAACCAAGAAACCTTCGAAAATCGTGTACCTCAACCTTCGAAAAGCATCCGTTATACGAGTTATGGTAATACTCCCGAACTCCCGCCCCAGTAGTGGGTGGCGTCGAGGTGATCTCACCAACAACTGCATAAAAGGGATTTCGATGTCGGCGAAGGTATTCCAGAACTGCAACCATAAAATGATGACGACAACACCTCGGAGCTCAACTCCCCGGGACACTGCCACAACCCCTAAATGTCAGGAGGCACCAAGAACAATGTTCTCGTCACAAAACCATTGGAAGATTCTAAGATACCCGGGTGATCCTAAATTTTTTTTAGTGAAATTTGAGGAGAGAAGTCAAAACTTCTACGTCAGGAGGCCTCACCAGAGCGACGAAGGGACTGAGGAGTAAAAAGAATCCTACTCTCCGATATATATAATCCTAAGACTCAAAACATTTTTGTGCTAGACTCAACAACGCCAGCGATTCGATTAAGCAGGGGGCTCCTAAGTCGGGGATGGCTCAGATTACCAACTTGTAACGCCCACGATGCGGCTATATCTCCCACGTGTCGAGGCACATCTTAGAGGCATAGCCGCATTGTGGTTTTGTTGCAAGAAGGGTCATCTTCACACAATCCCATGTAATGAACAAGAATGGGATAACGAGAGTTGGCTTACAATCGCCACTTCACACAATACATAAATATGATTCATACATCATCCAAAATCCACACATAGACCGACTACGGTCAAAATCCAAATGAAAATAAGATAACCCCAAATGCTAGATCCCCGATCGTCCCAACTGGGCTCCACTACTGATCATCAGGAAAAGAAACATAGTAACGACCACGTTCCTCGTCGAACTCCCACTTGAGCTCGGTTGCGTCATCTGCACTGGCATCGTCGACACCTGCAACTGTTTTGGTAGAATTTGTGAGTCACGAGGACTCAGCAATCTCACACCCACGAGATCAAGACTATATAAGCTTATAGGAAAAGGATGGTGTAATGAGGTGGAGCTGCAGCAGGCACTAAGCATATATGGTGGCTAACATACGCAAATGAGAGCGAGAAGAGAGGCAACGCAACGGCCGCGAAGCTATAAATGATCAAGAAGTGATCCTGAATCTACTTACGTTCATGCATAACTCAAACCGTGTTCACTTCCCGGACTCTGCTGAGAAGAGACCATCACGGCTACACACACGGTTGATGTATTTTAATTAAGTCAAGTGACAAGTTCTCTACAACCGGACATTAACAAATTCCCATCTGCCTCATAACCGCGGGCACGGCTTTCGAAAGATAATACCCTGCAGGGGTGTCCCAACTTAGCCCATTATAAGCTCTCACGGTCAACGAAGGATAAACCTTCTCCCAGGAAAACCCGATCAGTCTCGGAATCCTGGTTTACAAGACCAGCAAAGCCGCCCGAATGTGCCGACAAATCCCGATAGGAGCTGCACATATCTCGTTCTCAGGGCACAACAGATGAGCCAGACGTCGGGTTGGCATAGACCCTGGTTGCCCAGGGGGCGCCGGACATCGCTCGGTTTGGGCCAGCACTCGAAGGAGCACTGGTCCGGGGGTTTAAATAAAGATGACCCTCGGGCTCGCGAAAACCCGGGGAAAAAAGGCTTAGGTGGCAAATGGTAAAACCAAGGTTGAGCCTTGCTGGAGGAGTTTTATTCAAGGCGAACTGTCAAGGGGGTCCCATAAATCACCCAACGGCGTAAGGAACGCAAACTCAAGGAACATAATACCGGTATGACGGAAACTAGGGCGGCAAGAGTGGAACAAAACACCAGACATAAGGCCGAGCCTTCCACCCTTTACCAAATATATAGATGCATTAATTAAATAAAAGATATATTGTGATATTCCAAAATATCCATGTTCCAACATGGAACCAACTTCAACTTCAACTGCAACTAGCAACGCTATAAGAAGGGCTGAGCAAAAGCGGTAACTTAGCCAAACAACGGTTTGCTAGGAAAGGATGGTTAGAGGCTTGACATGGCAATATGGGAGGCATGATATAGCAAGTGATAGGTAGCGCAGCATGGCAATAGAGCGAACAACTAGCAAAGCAAAGATAGAAGTGATTTCGAGGGTATGGTCATCTTGCCTGAGATCCCGCTAGGAAGAAGAATGAGTCCATGAAGAAGACAAACGGACGAAGTCGAACGAATCCTCACAACTCCGGAACGAAACCGAAGCTAACGAGAGAAGCAACCCGGAAAGAAACAAAGAACATAGTAAACAACCACCACATACACATGGCATGATGCACAAACAAGTATGATGCATGTCCGATTTAATGAGCATGGCATGGCAAAGTGCAACATACAACACTACAAATTAAGTGGAGCTCAATATGCAACGAGTTGCATATTGACAAATCACCACATCAATTATTTAGTTCTCTCTCGTTTATGTACCCAACAATATTAAATGTTATTAAACATGGCAAGGGGGTGAAGCATATGAAAACTACCTATCTAGGCAAGTTTAAATGAGGCCGGAACAACAAACAACAATTCTGGAAAATCCTCATGTCCATATTTTGGAATTGGTACTGTTCTGCCTAAAACCATATTTTATTGTTGTTAAACAGGAAAATAAAGTGCACCAAGTTAATCTATGCATTTTTCTACCCCATTTACATATAAAGTTTATTAAATTTGGAGCTACGGTTATTTAGTTATGAAATAAATCATTTTAACATGGCAATCGAGCAAATTTAAACAAACAGCATTTTAAACATTTTAAACAAGGATGAAAGTTGCATACTGTTAAAGAACATGAAAATATGAACAAAATGCATATATGACATGTTTCATTTGAATGCATGGATCTTTAGTTATCAACAATGCAAAACCAGTGGCATTTCTGCAAATATGCATGCACTTGGAATTAGACAAATCGCAGTGAACATAAAAAAAAGGATGCGGGCCGAATGCTGCGCACTGTGGAAGCCCAGCGGCAGATCTGGCCTGAAGCGGCTGAGTGTGTGCGAGCAAAAAAATAATAAAAGGAAGCAGGGCTCCTGGGATTCGAACCCAGACATCCTGGATGCAGGAGCGTGGTGCGAACCACTGCGCTGCCACGGCTGCAGTTGATAGGAAGGGGCGCGGCCCCTTAAGAGATTGCCCAGGGCCGAGCCTCTCTGTATAGGCAGAGAAGACGACGGCTGCGAGGACGGAGCCGGCGAGGTTAGCCGTGGTGATGACGGGGCTTGGGAGGCCACGGCGGGTGTGCGGGTTAGGCTAAGGAGCACGTGTGCTTGGGGCTTCTAGGTGCAGGGGCGTGTGCGTGTGTGGGGTGAGGCCAGCGGAGGGGCGCGCTAGGCGAGAACCGGAGCACGGAGACGCTACTGCATCTACGCGAGCAACATAGAACTACAGGCTTCGCCGGATCACCGGGAGCACGGCAAAGACATGACCGGACAAACCCTAGGGGTGCCTAAACGCAAAAGAGACAGATGGGAGAGGGAGGTGCGGTAACCAGGTCACCCAAAGACATGATGGGGTCGACGGAGACGAGCCGTAGATGACGTGATGGAGCTCTGAACTTGGTGGGGCTGCTGTCCGTGAAGCAGGGGAGGAAGAGGACGACGGGGAGGTAGATCCGGAGGCCGTGGCGGTGCGGGCGTGGTGGAAGGGGAAGAAGAGGGACTTGGCGTTCCTCTCCACAGTTGCCGAGGGGGTCGAAGGCGCAGCGACGAGCTACCCCGAGCTCGAGCTCAAGCTCGGCCGGAGCATGGTGGGCAGGGCGACGGCGTGGCGAAGCTAGCCTTACCCGGCAGCGGCGATGGAAGGAGAGGGTCTGAATCGGTCAAGGGGAGGCCGGGTAGGGTTTTGGACATGATATATATGGGCTAGGGACGCCGGACGGCCATCAAATCAACGCGGTTGTCGACGTGGACATGCTGGATGCGCGCCGTACAGGAGGTTGACGACGCCTCTGAACGAGTGGGCTGGATGGGCTGCTCGGCTGCGCCTGGCTGCGGTCCCTAGGTGGGCTGCTGGCTGTGGGAAGCCCAGGCAAGGCCTTTTCCCTTCCCTTTATTTGCTGGATAACTAATAAGCAGCTGCAAGGAAAAATAAAAAGGCCAGGGGGCTAGAAGAGGAGTTTTGCAGATATAAAAATATCCTCAAGCTCCTGGAATTACCCACTATTTGATAAAATTGAGTTGGGCAATTTTAGAGCTAGAAAAATAAAACAAGTTTGAATATAATTCAAGCTTGGGTCATTTTTGAACCTGACCAAAAGAACTTCAATGGAGGTGAAATTAGGCAGAGAGGTTCGGGACATGTAGCAAGATTTATAGGTAGAAGATGAACATTAATGGAGGAGTGAAAAATGGCACTTGCCAAAAGAAAGAAAGAGATGGAGAGGTGGATGAAGCATGGGCATGGTTTGAGAGGGTGACAAGGGCTGATGCACACACAACATGAAAGTAACATGTAACATAAGGATGAGTGTAATGCACATGATGCTCATGGCAACAACATGAATGACCAAAAGCAATATGACAAGAGATAGGCATGGCAAAACAAACAAGGATGGCATAAGGCAATATAATAAACGATGAACATGATGCAAGAAGTAAAATATGACAAGGCACTCAACAAACATGCAACAACAATGATGACCATGATGCAAAATAAAAATAAAACAAACATCACAAGCATGCAAGCATGGACATAACACAACAAATAAAGGGAGGTCTTGGTCTTGGGGCGTCACAGAACATATGACATACGGATCAATTCGGAAAAATGTGTCTTCGGCGTTCCAGCCAGGAAACTACTCGGGTTCATTGTTTCCAATAGAGGAATCGAAGCGAACCCAGCCAAAATCTGAGCCCTGTCACAATTGGCAAGGCCAACAGACTTAAAGCAGGTCCAAAAACTAGCTGGGTGTGTGGCAGCCTTGAGCCGCTTCATCTCCAGATTGGGAGAAAAGGCGCTGCCACTTTATCGATTGCTCTGGCACACTGACCAATTCGAATGGACGGATGCGGCTACAGCGGGATTGGAAGAAATAAAGACTTAGTTGGTAAGCAACCCAATCCTAGCCGCACCAAGTGTTGGCAAGCCTATGTTGCTCTCATATCTGCGACTCACCAGGTGGTGAGCGCCGTACTCGTCGTCGAACGAGAGGAAGAGGGACATAAATTCCCAATCCAGAAACCAGACTATGTATCGACGGTCCTTACACCATGCAAATCTCGATACCCGCACTATCAGAAGATAGCATATGCGGTCTTCATGGCGTCCCGAAAGCTGCGGCAATACTTTCAAGAGTGTTCGATCACGGTGGCATCTGAAGTACCACTCAATGACATCATAAATAACCGGGATGCCACCGGCCGCATAGCCAAATGGGCCATCGAGCTCTTACCATTTGAAATAACATACAAGCCACACCGAGCTATTAAATCTCAGGTGCTGGCCGACTTTGTCGCTGAATGGACGGAAGCCAAGCTCCCGAAAGAGTACAACACCTACTCCAACTAGATCATGTACTTTGACGGCTCTAAAATGTTAGCCGGACTGGGGGCTGCTGTCATCTTGACATCCCCTACAGGGGACACAGTCCGCTACGTGCTCCAAATCATGTATACAGATTCCAACAACGCAGCCAAATATGAGGCATTATTACAGGGTCTCCGAATGGCTGTCTCTATGGGCATACAACGCCTAGAGGTGCGTGGGGATTCAAACCTCGCAATATCCCAAATAAATGGGGAATTCGATGCAAAAGACCCAAAAATGGCGGCATATCGAAATGCCGTACTTAAAATATCAGCTCGATTTGAGGGGCTCGAGTTCCATCACGTTGCTTCAGACAGTAATCAGGCAGTGGACATCCTTGCTCGAATGGGCGTTAAGCGCGACCCCGTCCTGCCTAACACCTTCGTGGAAAGGCTCTTCAAGCCATCCGTGGTATGGCAGGACAAGAGCGGAAATACTAGTCCGGAGCCGATCATACCCCCAGCAGCCGAACACAATTCCTATATCATCGGGGGCTCAGGCACCGAAATGACACTGATACGTCTCCAACGTATCTATAATTTTTGATTGTTCCATGCTATATTTTATTCTGTTTTGGACATTATTGGGCTTTATTATACAATTTATATTATTTTTGGGACTAACCTATTAACTGGGGGCCCAGCCCAGAATTGCTGTTTTTTTGCCTATTTCAGAGTTTCGCAGAAAAAGAATATCAAACGGAGTCCAAACGGAATGAAACCTTCGGGAACATGATTTTTGGAACGAACGTGATCCAGAGGACTTGGACCCTACGTCAAGAAAGCTACCAGGAAGGCATGAGGTAGGGGGGCGTGCCTACCCCCCCAGGCGCGCCCTCCACCCTCGTGGGGTCCACGTTGCTCCACCGACGCACTTCTTCCTCCTATATATACATACGTACCCCCAAACTACAAAATACGGAGCCAAAAACCTAATTCCACCGCCGCAACCTTCTGTACCCGTGAGATCCCATCTTGGTGCCTTTTCCGGAGCTCCGCCAGAGAGGGCATCGATCACAGAGGGCTTCTACATCAACACCATAGCCTCTCCGGCGATGTGTGAGTAGTTTACCTCAGACCTTCGGGTCCATAGTTATTAGCTAGATGGCTTCTTCTCTCTCTTTGGATCTCAATACAAAGTTCTTCACGATTCTCATGGAGATCTATTCGATGTAATCTTCTTTTGCGGTGTGTTTGTTGAGACCGATGAATTGTGGGTTTATGATCAAGTTTATCTATGAACAATATTTGAATCTTCTCTGAATTCTTTTATGTATGATTGGTTATCTTTGCAAGTCTCTTCGAATTATCAGTTTGGTTTGGCCTACTAGATTGATCTTTCTTGCAATGGGAGAAGTGCTTAGCTTTGGGTTCAATCTTGCGGTGTCCTTTCCCAGTGACAGTAGGGGCAGCAAGGCACGTATTGTATTGTTGCCATCGAGGATAACAAGATGGGGTTTATATCATAGTGCATGAGTTTATCCCTCTACATCATGTCATCTTACTTAAAGCATTACTCTGTTCTTTTGAACTTAATACTCTAGATGCATGCTGGATAGTGGTCGATGTGTGGAGTAATAGTAGTAGATGCAGGCAGGAGTCGGTCTACTTGTCGCGGACGTGATGCCTATATACATGATCATAACTAGATATTCTCATAACTATTTTCAATTCTATCAATTGCTCAACAGTAATTTGTTTACCCACCATAATACTTATGCTCTCGAGAGAAGCCACTAGTGAAACCTATGGCCCCAGGTCTATTTTCCATTATATTAATCTCCCGTCAACAAGCTATTTCTGACACCGTTTATTTTGCTTTCTGTACTTTGCATCTTTATCATAAAAATACCAAAAATATTATCTTATCATATCTATCAGATCTCACTTTCGTAAGTGACCGTGAAGGGATTGACAACCCCTTTATTGCGTTGGTTGCGAGGATTTTATTTGTTTGTGTAGGTGCGAGGGACTGGTGCGTTGCCTCCTACTGGATTGATACCTTGGTTCTCAAAAACTGAGGGAAATACTTACGCTGCTTTACTGCATCACCCTTTCCTCTTCAAGGGAAAACCAACGCAGTGCTCAAGAGGTAGCAGACACCTTCCGCCCATGTAATCATGGCCATCATTGCTCCATGGACCGAACCCTTCCTAGCCTACCTTAATAGGTAGGAGCTCCCGGATGACTAGGATGAGGCCCGTCGCATAGTTCGACGCTCTAAAGCCTATAAAGTTCACGAAGGTGGACTCTACAAGAAAAGCACTACTGGAGTCCTTCAAAGATGCATCTCCGAAGAGGAGGGGCGACAGCTCTTGGCTGAAATACATGCTGGCTTAGGTGGCCATCACGCCATAGCTCGGGCCCTTGTAAGCAAGGCCTTCCGTACATGTTTCTTTTGGCCAACGACCCGGGCAGACGCACAGGCCTGGTGCAACGCTGTGTGGGATGTCAGCTTTTCGCCAATCAAAGCCACATGCCACCCACCGCCTTAAGAACAATCCCCATCACTTGGCCTTTTGCGGTCTGGGGGCTAGACATGGTTGGATCCCTTAAAGGGGGAAGCCATAAGAAGAAATATTTTTTGGTTATGGTGGATAAATTCACTAAGTGGATAGAGGCCAAACTGGTCAAAACGGCTGAAGCTGGGCCAGTGATTGATTTTATATCCGGCGTTGTGCACCGTTATGGTGTCCCACACAGCATTATCACTGACAATGGTTCCAATTTCACAGCTGATGAGGTGAAAATTGGTGTGCTAACTTGGGCATTAAGCTCGATTATGCCTATGTATACCACCCTCAAACAAATGGTCAGGTCGAACGGGCTAATGGCCTGATAATGAGCGGCATCAAGCCCAGATTAGTGCGATCCCTACGGGAGTCAGTTAAACACTGGGTCGAGGAACTCGATTCCGTACTCTGGGGATTGCGAACTACGCCCAATCGCACGACAGGATATACACCCTTTTTATGGTGTACGTCACAGAGGCTATCTTGCCCTGCGACATTATTTATGACTCACCTCGAGTGCGCATGTATGAAGAGAGAGAAGCCGAGCTCGATCGACAGGACGGGCCGGAGGAGGAGCGTGATATCGCAAGAGCCCGTTCCACATTTTATCAACAACAGGCTCGGAGATACCAAAGCAGAGAAGTGCATGCCAAGACTTATAATGTCGGCAAACTCATTTTACGCCTCCCAGAGAAGAAGAAGGACAAGCTCAAACCAAAATGGGAGGGCCACTTCATTATAGATGAAGTTCTCACAGGAGGAGCCTATCGCCTTCGCAATGCATCGGATAATCGCCTAGAGACGAATCCATGGAACACTGCTCGGCTCCGAAGATTCTACGCATAAGTTCGACCTTATTTATTTTCCGTCCTCCTTTGCCCCCTCTCTCTTCTTCACTTATTTTTTCGTTTTTATATGTTTCCCAGGATATGTTCAGATAAGCCAAACTCTTGAGGGGTACACATCCTTAAATGTATACACCCCACCATGACTGGAGGCTTCTTTAACTGAAGCTTATTACTATTCAGAGCCTGGAGCTCACAATTTCTATGTCGTTTGATCATCTACACTCTTTTGCCATTATATGCACCTCTATGACTTAAGTTTTTGCCAAGCTGGGTTGCCTCACTCCTGTGTTTACGCCCTACGTTCCCGATTGTTCGGCTAGGGCGTAAAGGGAGCACCTCTGCGATTGTTACAACCGGGTAATCCGGACCTGTACCTCAGACGGGTGAAGCCGAAAGCTAGCGTTCTTAAGAGAATAATTGGTCGGCAATCAAACGATAGATCATTACATCCCTGTAACCCTTCAAAAAATACGGGACAGTTTTTGCCATACGGACCAAAACCAAGGCATGCATAATTAAATCATGCTAACCCAAGGAAAGGAACCCTTAACGGAACAATTCTCGTTGGAAGATGTTTCTTACATATGTAATATAACATACCTCCCGAAGCAAATCTTTGTCTGTTAGAGCACAATGACCGGGTTGCCTGGTTTCCGGACATAGTGAATGCTTCTTGAATTTCACAATAGTATCCGGAAACACTCCATCATTTTGGTTTGGATGTCAAAGCCGAAAGCCCGCGATGACAATTTTTTACATGATCGGTTGAAGATACAGGATGATCATACAGTACATTAATACATTGAATCAAACACCTATTCCTTTTCTATCCCATCTATAAGACTGTCTAACCTACAGTCTTCTTGCGAATATTTCGCCGCTATCATTACTTAGTCATACACCAAGTTCACCAGAATTTCTTTCCCGTCCGGTCCCTGCGGCCCCACTTGGGCCATATGATTCGGATCTAGCTTGGTAAATCGTGTTTTTACCATTACCCAGGCTTCTCGTGTGCCTTCACGGCAGGCAAAAATCTTCCATAGCTCAAAGCGGCACCGGGCACCTTCGAACAGGTTTGCCAAACCCTCCATACTTTCTGGAGGAATATCGGATGGCCATAATGCCTTGGCCATACTCTTCATGGACTTCCGAGCCCGCCCACGCACCATGGACAGTTCCTTCAACACGTCACCTTGAAATCCGGACACTTCTTTGTCCGGTCGACTAATTAGTAGACCTGCAACAACAGAATTATGACATTCCGAATTATGGACCCAACATGAGTCTCTCTGATGGTTTTAAAAGACATACCGAACATGCGGCCCTTCAAATTTCCATTCTCTTTTTGAGCGGCCGATAGCTGGGCCTTTAAGCTCTCTATCTCTTCGGATTGTTTGTCTTTTTCTCCTCATGTTTCTTCTTCTCGGAAGTAGTCACTGCGGCCTTTTTCATTTCTGCCAGTTCGGCGGTGATGGCATTCAGCTGCGTCTGGTTTGTTTTCATTTCCTGGGATAGCGCAGCGTTCTTCTCCTTGAGAACCTATAGGTCATATCGATCCTGAAATCGGTTAGCTGCACCGCTTCAAGTCTCGGGGGGCTACTGGCATATGCCTATTAAAATTGCACAAATACTTACCTGTATATCCTTTGAGAACAGCTGAGTAACTCCGGCAAGTCCGTCTCGAGCGGCGCGGATGTATGCATCCACCGAGCTGAGTGTGGCAAATTCCTGCTTAGAAAAGGTTGGAGCATGCATGGCCTCTCTCAGTCTGCGGTGATTCATTACGCTGTCCACCTCGGAATTTGTTGGGGATATGACTATTGGGTATGAATCGCCCAGGAGGGGCCGGGTTATACCACTGGCGGCTTACCGATGAAGATGGTGGATCATACGAGCTGGTTGTCGGCCCAAGACCCAGAGGTGACTTAAGGCCCAGGAGGATGAACCACCATGTATGTATGACTTGTATTGTAAGGCATGTGTAGTTAGTCACCGAGCCGGACACATTATGTATGAGCCGGCCGGGACTCCGTGAGCCGCCGGGCGTCAACCTGTGTATATAAAGGGACGACCCGACGGCGGTTTAGGGCAAGAAACAAGAGATCGAGAACTAGGTCAAGCGTATTCGCTCCTTGGTAATCGAAACCCTAGCAATACCACCTCAAACTGGATTAGGCTTTTACCTTCACCGGAAGGGGCCGAACCAGTATAAACTCTTTGTGTCCTTTGTCCCGATTAACCCCTTTAAGCTAATCTCATTGTGATGGCTCCATGACTAAGTCCTTCCGCTAGGACATCTGCCGTGATAATTCCACGACAGTTGGCGCCCACCATGGGGCCAGCGCACGGTGGTTTCAAGTCTTACAGGGCAGCTTTGAAGGGATCAAGGGATACGCTGTGGGCCGGATGACCAAGAGTCGTCGCGACAAGCTCTACATCGAGAAGGCAGGCTGGGGCCCCGAGGCCGGCTCAATCGAGTACGGGTACCGGGTCCCCTTCGGCGGAATCCATGTCTTCATCAGCAAGATCGTCGAATCGGGCCCTGAGCCGGACATCAGCACCGACATCATCGAGACGGCTCAGCATGCACGACCCGCCCGCGTTCAACCCACCGTGAAACGTGCCTTTGTTGGGTTCATCCATGGGGCGGAAGTTGAAGAAGGATCTATGTCTGGTGGCGAGACGGTCATCTACTCTGACGGTGAATCGTCCATAGGCGAGACTAATTCAATGTATCAACTGCAAGACGACCGTCTTGGGGGCTGTTCCGATGGCGATAGTATTCTGGACCCCTACGAGCCGCCGAACAGGGTCGCGACCTTCATGCCTGGTACACAGCCGGCGCTTGGCTCAATAACCGCCGCGGCTATGACCTCCAACTCAACGGCCGCGGCGGCGGCTGGTGCTAGCGGCGCGGCGCATCCGCCGGCTCAAGCTTTGGCAGAATTACTGGAGGCCTTGGCGACTCTGATGGGGGTGGAGGTAACCCCGGACAACCAGGAACAACCACTACAAAAAAAGACACATCCGTGACATTTTGGGCCAAACGAATTTTTCTGTCATACTTATGACACTTCTAGGACGATAATTGTGACAAAACCCGGTATCATCATAGATTTGGTGGGGTCCTACTTCTATGACAAAAAATCATGACAGAAAATGGGCTTTTCGTCCTGGGCGGGCCGGAGACGCAGCTGCATGAAATTCTTTGGGCCGTCCATGACGAAAAAAACCATGGTAGAAGCGAGGGTGAGGAAAATATCGGGGAGTTCCCGGTTACGGTGGGTGGTCGGGGGCCGAGTGATGCGCGTTTCTCTCATATGTACGCGCGTGTGTGCAAGGCGTTGGGCTCTAACTGAACCCGAGCGAGGTGTTGGGTGTCGGTGTCAAAACCGGATCTTGGGTAGGGGGTCCCGAACTGTGCGTCTAGGATCGATGGTAATAGGAGACGGGGGACACGATGTTTACCCAGGTTCAGGCCCTCTCTATGGAGGTAATACCCTACTTCCTGCTTGATTGAGCTTGATGAATATGAGTGTTACAAGAGTCGATCTACCACGAGATCGTAATGGCTAAACCCTAGAAGTCTAGCCTATGTGTATATGGTAATGGATATCCCCTATCCGGACTATGCTCTCCGGCTTATATAGACACCGGAGAGATGTAGGGTTACATGGAGTCAGTTACATAAGAAGGAATCTTCATAGCTGGTCGCCTAGCTTGCCTTCCATGCCAAGTAGAGTCCAATCCGGACACGAGTATGGTCTTCAGTCTTCATGTCTTCACAGCCCATCAGTCCGGCCCATGGATAATAGGCCGGACCCCGAGGACCCCTTAGTCCAGGACTCCCTCAGTAGCCCCTGAACCTGGCTTCAATGGCGAGGAGTCCGGCGCGCAGATTGTCTTCAGCATTGCAAGGCGGGTTCCCCTTTCTCTGAACCCCAGGATATTCTTCGGATGTAGTAGATATATCCGGACCTGTAGATATAGTTGCAGAAAATATACGAGCCTAATTTATTGGTAACTGTTTATGACATCACGCCTGCCCGGTCACTACTTCCAACCGTTGGCCGGCGCGCCGCCCCATGTCTCGGGACGTGGTTTTATTGGCTTGTCTTGCCAAGGCAGAGATCGTGTTCCCTTATTCGCGGGATTTTCATTAATGCAGGCGTGGGTAACCCAACCGTCCCCCGGGTACAACTCTCTGGGGATTGGTAAGTTTCGAGACCCAAGTGGATACGCTTGGTATTTGGGGTCTTTATATAGGGTCCTAGACTCGTCTTCTTCCTTTGCGCTCGCTTCTTCCTCAACCCTAGCCAACCCAAGTTCCAACCCTCGGGTTCCCATCGCCACCAGCCCCAATCATGTCCGGATCCAGCCGTCCAGGCCAGTGGGTGGCTTCTTCTGTCACAGAGGAGGATATTACGAAGCTCCGCGCAGCGAGGTATCTGACCCTGAAAATCCTCCATCGGCTTCCTGCACAAGGGCAGGTCGTTCCTACTCCCAAATCCGGCGAGAGGGTAGTGTGTGTCTCCCACTTCCTCCATGGGTTAGCGTTCGCGCTTAACCCCTTCGTCCGGGGGCTCATGTTTTACTATGAGCTAGACTTTCACGATCTGGCCCCGGACTCTATTCTTCTCATCTCGACATTTATCGTCACATGTGAGGCCTTCCTTCGGACTCCTCCACACTTTGGTTTGTGGCTCAAGACCTTTTACGTGAGGCCGCAGGTGACAGAGGAGGAGCAGGCAGAGTGCGGCAGCATCACAATAGGCAAGCTTGCCAGCGCGGTTTGGTTTGAAGGATCTTTCGCCAAGTCTTCCGACCTATGGCAGCAGGGGTGGTTTTATATCAACGAGCCACGGGGCTCCAAGTGGGCGGCCACGCCTGCGTTCCGACCCGGCCCTCCAATTCAGCTTGCTTCATGGATCAATAAGGGACTGGACTGGGGATCCGTCAATGAAGTGCAGACTCTGCAAGGTCGCGTCCGAAGCCTTACCGAGAAGGGCATTGGTCTGGTGAAAGTCGTTCAAGTAATGCTAGTCCGCCGGACCCTGCCGTGTCAGCGGCGGCCTCTCCGTATGTGGGAGTTTAATCCCGAAGGACAGCGGACTCTTCAACACTTCCTCGGCACTACGCACGAGGGGATGTGGAGATTATATTTCGGGGAGCGAGAGCAATGACCGGACACCACCGAAGATGTTGGCCTCGACTGCAATCATCTGGACACCGCGGTAAGTATTCAATCTCCGCACACCCTTTATTCGAGTGTCTCTTGGTAAGGTATTCAACAATCCGTCCCTTCACAGGACTGGAAAAAGAAAGCGGTGTTGATCTGGTGTCCGGCGCCCCTTCCCGAAGACTCTGCGAACGCCCTACTAATGAGGATGCTGACTCCGACACCGTACCAGGTGTCTGCGGAGGAGGGTTAGAACAGGGAGGCCGGAGGTGGTCTCTGGCCCAAGGATAAATCAGACATTGTGTTTGGGAAAACCGAAACCCTCTCGCCCGAGGGCAAAGGGGCAGAGGAGGCCTTCCATGGCAAGAAGAGAGCCGCTTCTGAAGGTCAGGAGGGGAAACCTTCCAAGAAAGGGAAAACGCCATCGACGGGCGGCTTGGGCCAGGCAAGCGATGTTGACGTGGAGCTTTATGATGAGGATAGACCTCTGGCCAAACCATAAGTGCAGCAGGGTACTTTAACCATACCTCCTTCCTTTCTTATTACCGAAGTAATCCTCCGACATACGTATGTCCTCGCAGGTTAACGCCTGGGGTTTCCCAATCGTCCTCCTCCTCGGGAGACCTTCTTCCAGAGATGATGGAGAGTGATGCGCCTTCTTCGGCCCCCTCGCCCAACAGGGCGGATTATTCTGAGGTATCGTCCCGGGGGGCTCCTCCTGGACGACAAGCAGTGCAGGAAACGAAGAGGGCATTACCCGAAGGTGGTGGCTCTGTCACTCAGGGTTCGGTAATCAAGCATGGGCGGCCCCACCCTATCCGGTTTAGAGCCAGAGACAATCCCGGTGGCGAGTGGGCGCATTCCTTCAAAGGAATACCGTACTCCGGTGGTGGCTTCCGAAGACCCAGAAGCGCCGGAAACGCTGACTGACATGCTGCGACAAGCGTCCGTTTCGGAGGAACACCTTGCCTTGATGGTTACGGTGGTCGAAAAGATTCTATCCGCGAAGAGCGGGTTGAACGAGGCCTTCACGAGCCTCCTAAGGGGTTTTGAGGTTTGTGATGTAGTTTTGCCAATTGAATAATATTGACAGAATGCACCTGTTGTCTATGCAGTAGCCCCTGAGACTGTGATTGCCTTCCGACGGAAGCGATCGGAGGATCAAAAAGATATGCTCAGTTGCTAACCTTGATTTAACTTGGAATATAGGCTGCCTCCCCTCTTGCAGCTGCCCGGAATACGGAAGTGGCCGAACTGCAGCGAAAGCTGGATATTGCGGAAGATGACATTGCTTTGATCAACAGGCGTCTTGACGACTCGCAAGGTATATATGTCGAGCATTCCTTACACCAATGTGCTTGTAATGTAGGCCTGGCACAGAAAAGGGTTTATATGAAATGTGCATGATTGCAGATGGTGCTGCCGCCGTTGAAGCTCTTCAGACGGAGCTAGCCCGGGCCAAGGAGCAGGCCCGGCGTAGTGATGCGGCTGCCGAGAAGGCATCGGCTGATCTAAGAGCCGAACAAGCAGCTCGGCGCCAAAGTGAGGAGAAAATATCCGCACTGGCGCTTGAATTGAAGAATACTGCCAGCCACTGTGAATTCCTTGAAAAGGAGAATAAAGCCAAAATGGCTGAGCTTGATAAGGCTGTACGGGAGGTGTTGAGGATATAGACCTTAGAGTCACCTGCCAGGAGGGGCCGGGTTACTCATATGGTCATTGCCAGAAGCCCGACGCTAAGCTGAAAGACGGTGGGCCAGAGATGGGCTTAAGATCCAGATACGGCTTAAGGCCCATAGTTGCAATTATTATCCTGGTAGAACTTGTAGTGTAAGGCAAGAATAGTTGAGAGTCCGAGCCGGACACTCTTATGAGCCGGCCGGGACTCTGAGAGCTGCTGGGCGTCAGCCTCCCTATATAAAGGGACGACCCGGCAGCGGTTTAGGGACAAGAAATATCTCGATGAGAGCCAGGCGTAGCAGTTAAGCTCCCTGGTCATCGAAACCCTAATCAATACCACCTCAAACTGGACGTAGGCTTTTACCTTCACTGTAAGGGGCCGAACCAGTATAAACTCTCGTGTTCCTTGTCCCACTAACCCCTTCAAGCTTCCTAGTTGCGATGGCTCCACGACTAAGTCCTAGCTCGAGGACATCTGCCGTGACAATTCCACGACAGTTGGCGCCCATCGTGGGGCCAGCGCACGGTGGATTTGAGTTCTTGAAGGGCAGCTTCGAAGGGCTCAAGGGATACGTTGTGGGCCGGATGACCAAGAGTCGTCGCGGCAAGCTCTACATCGACGATGCAAACTGGGGCCCCGACGCCGGCTCAATTGAGTACGGGTACCGGGTCCCCTTCGGCGGGATTCATGTTTTCATTGGCAAGATTGGTGAGCCGGGCCCTGAGCCGGATCTCGGCGCCGATCTCATAGAGACGGCTCAGCGTGCACGACCCGCCCGGGCCCGACCTGCTGTAAGGCATGCTTTTGTGGGATGTATTCATGGAGGGCTCTCTGATCAATCTGGATCTGGCGATGAGACGGCCGCCGGCTCTGACGGCGAGTCGTCCACCGATGAGTCAAATTCGTTGTATCAACTTCAAGATGGCAGGCTCATGGGTTGTTCCGATGGTGATAGTATTCCGGACCTGTTTGAGCCGCCAAGCCGGGTTGGAATCTTCATGGCCGGAGCGCAGCCTGTTTAGAACCCTGCTGCTGGAGCGGGAAACCCGTTGCCTTCGCCGGCTCAGGTGCTAATGGATCTCACGGACAAGATGACGGCCCTGTTAACCGCTACGGTTGACCCGGCGGATCAAGCTCAGCATGATGCGGAGGTGGCACAATTAAAGTTGGATCTAGTGAAAGCTAAGGAGGATCTGGCAGCAGAAGGGATCAGGATGGCTGCGGAGAGGGCGGCTCTCGATGCCCAAACCCAGTTGATCCAGGCGCAGTCCTTCCGGCTCACGATGGATCAAAACGCATCCAATGAGGTCATGAGAAGGAGGCATCAAAAGGCCCAATCTCGGCTTCCTCCGGTTTACGATCCACGCAACCTCTTCAGCACGCCAGGTGCAGGGTCCAGTAACCCGCCGGGGGTCATAGTGCCCGGATCTGGGACCCCTATTCAGCCACAAGTGATGGGGCCTCCCCAGGTGCCCTTGCCCCGCCACAGTACGTGCCAATACCACCGGGTCATTATAATAACCCGCTGGAGAACATGGTCGCTACGGCAGCACGGCTGGCGGCTCTCCCGGTCGACAGCGACTCTCCGACGGCTATTGAAACCCGCCGGGTCAGGGAACTCCTTCAGACAGCACTGGCGCAGCAAGAGGCGTACTCCTACAGCCGGGACAGGATCCACTCGACCCCTCGTCCAGGCCGGAGCCCGAGTTACAGCAGACACATGGTCTCAGCGACCGGCTCAAGTAACGTCCGACGCCATGACCCGCCCCCTGGCCATGGCCTGGCTCATAATGGAGCCTTTCACGCAGCAGACCAAGACAGAGCGCGGCAAGAGGCGGACCAGGTGCCTCAGTTGATGTCTTACCAGACTCCCCCGGCTTATCCGACGACGTCCGTCGATGTGGGTATCCCTACCAGGACTGGGGGTGTCCCTTGCTTAGTGCCAGCTATCCGCAATGAACGTCTACCCAAGGACTTCAAAGGCCCTAGGAAGGTGCCCAATTACACGGCTGACTTACAACCCGCAGCCTGGATCGAGAGTTACGAGATGGCCATGGAACTACTGGAGGTCAGTGAGGCGGCAATGGCCAAATACTTCACCATGATGTTGGATGGGACTGCCCGCACTTGGTTGAAAGGGCTACCACCGAATTCCATCGGGTCTTGGGCTGAGCTGAAAGCCCGGTTCATCCAAAACTTTAAGGATACCTATAGGCAGTCTATGTCAATTGTGGATTTGACTAACTGTAAGCAGCAGGAGGGTGAATCCACGACGCATTGGGTTCGCCGGGTCAAGGAGATCATACATTCATCAGATAAGATGGATGCCGGCTCTGCAGTCTTAATGTTGGAACAGAATTTTCGTTTCGTGCCCCTGAAGATGAAACTCGGGCGGCTTAAGCGTGACTGCAATGATATGGGTACACTAATGGCGGCTCTTGTCAAGTACGCCGATTCTGATGGTACCAAGGATCCCCCTTCAGATGATGAAAGGGCAGGGAAGGGAAAGAAGAATGGCAATGGCAAGGGTCCTCAGCATGACCCGGGTAACCAAGGAGGAGGCAAGCGCAAGGCCGATAGTAGCCTAGAGTTTGTAGCCAACGCCAGCTCACAAGGTAATAACCAGCGACGCAAAGGAAGGCCCCCTCCCCGAGGCGGTGGGTCAGGCCCGACGCTAGAGCAACTGTTGAATGAGCCTTATCCAAGGCATGGCTCTAGAGAGAAGCCAGCGACCCATCTATGGAAGGATTGTGCGATCATGAAGGCCTTTAAGAGTTACAACGGCCCGGGCGGCGGCTCAGGCGCCGGCGGTTTTCATGGCCCGGGCGGCGGCTCAAATCCTAATCCGCAGAACGGTCAAGGGGGCTTTAATCAACAGTCTGGCCAGGGTCATCAACAGCAGCAGGGGGGTTATCAGACCAATCCAAAGCAGCTTAGCGGTGGACAGTATCATGTGTTTACCACTAGTCTGTGCAAGCGAGATCAGAAGCTTCATAAGAGGGCTGTGGATGCTGTTAAGCCGGCGGTTCCGCGCTACTTGCGGTGGTCCGAGCAGCCTATAGTGTGGAGCAGGGAGGATCACCCTCCACGGGTGGATAATCCGGGTCACTTGGCCCTGGTGGTGGCTCCTCAGGTGGGAGGATATAAGTTCACTAAGGTGCTCATGGATGGAGGCAGCAGCATCAACATCCTCTATTATGAGACATTCCGTCGTATGGGGTTGATTGATAAGAACCTCAGCCGGTCCAACACTATTTTCCATGGTGTGGTACCTGGTAAGTCGGCTTATCCAGTCGGCAAGATTGAGTTGGAAGTGGCCTTTGGAGATGAGAACAACTACAGGGTGGAGAAATTGACCTTTGAGGTGGTCAAGATAAGAAGTCCATACCATGCTATATTTGGACGGCCGGCTTACGCCAAATTCATGGCACGACCGTGTTATGTGTACTTACAGCTCAAGATGCCGGGTCACAATGGGACCATTACGGTTCACGACAGCCGGAAAGTGGCCCTGGAGTGTGAGGAAGGCGATGCGGCTTATGCAGAATCTGTTTGTGCTACAGAGGAGTTGAAGTTTTAGAAAGACAATGTTGACCCAACAGATATGACCTCTCTAAAAAAGCCGACTACGGAGAATGAGCCGGCGATGAAATTTAAGTCGGCTGATGAAACTAAGCTTGTTGATTTTGTTCCAGGAGATTCATCTCAGCAGTTTAGCATCAGTGCCAATCTGGATCCAAAATAGGAAAGCGCGCTCATCGAGTTCATGCGTGAGAATAGGGACATCTTCGCATGGAAACCTTCTGACATGCCAGGTGTACCTAGAGAACTCGCTGAGCACACTCTCAATGTTGATCCGAAATTTAAGCCGGTCAGGCAGTTCCTTCGGCGGTTTAATGAAGAGAGGCGGAAAGCTATTGGTGAAGAAGTGACCCGGCTCTTGGCGGCCGGGTTTATTGTTGAAGTCTTTCACCCAGAATGGTTAGCTAACCCGGTGCTCGTGCTCAAGAAGAACGGCACTTGGCGGATGTGTGTGTACTACACGGACTTAAACAAGGCGTGTCCGGCTGATCCTTTTGCCCTTCCCCGTATTGATCAAATTATTGATGCTACGGCGGGTTGTGCGCGCTTAAGTTTCTTGGACGCTTATTCTGGATATCATCAGATTAAAATGGCAGTTAAGGACCAGGAGAAGACGGCGTTCATCACTCCCTTTGGAGCCTTCTGCTATGTGTCTATGCCTTTTGGACTCAAGTGTGCACAGGCGACTTATCAGCGTTGTGTACAGAACTGTCTTCATAACCAGATTGGGCGCAATGTTCATGCTTATGTGGACGATATTGTGGTTAAATCCATAAAGGAGGAAACCCTGATAGATGATTTAAGGGAGACCTTTGATAACCTCCGGGTCTACAAGATGATGCTTAACCCGGCCAAGTGTGTTTTTGGTGTTCCTGCAGGCAAACTCTTGGGTTTTTTGGTTTCTGACAGAGGCATTGAAGCTAACCCGGAGAAGATCAAGGCCATCACCTCCCTGGCTAAGCCGGCGTGTATAAATGATGTTCAGTGCTTGGCGGGTCGCATCGCTGCTTTAAGCCGATTCATAAGCCGTTTGGGTGAGAAGGCCATGCCTTTATATCAGTTGATGAAGAAAACTGATAACTTTGTCTGGAATGATGCAGCTAATACTGCCTTTGAGGAGTTGAAGAAGCAGCTGGCAGAGCCTCCAGTCCTTGCTGCTCCGGTTGATAAGGAGCCCTTATTATTATATTTGGCGGCGAACACACGAGCCGTCAGTGTGGCTATGGTGGTGGAGCGCAAGGAGGAGGGTAAGGAGCATCCGGTTCAGCGGCCGGTTTATTATGTCAGCGAAGTTCTCATCGAGTCCAAACAGCGGTACCCGCATTGGCAGAAGCTTGTTTACGGTGTGTTCATGGCGAGCCGGAAACTTAAGCATTATTTCCAGGGTCATCCCATCACTGTGGTCAGTTCTGCCCCTCTTGGTGACATCATTCAAAACAGAGAGGCCACAGGGAGAGTGGCTAAGTGGGCTATAGAGCTGGGACCTCATGGTCTCAAATATGTGCCACGCACTGCTGTTAAATCTCAGGCCTTGGTGGATTTCATCAATGATTGGACAGAGTCACAAGTGCCCGAGCAAAAGCCGGATAACACATATTGGACTATTCACTTCGATGGGTCCAGGCAGTTGGAGGGCTCGGGGGCTGGAGTTGTGTTGGCTTCCCCTAAAGGTGACAAGTTCCGTTATGTGTTACGGTTGATGTTTCCTTGCACTAACAATGCGGCTGAGTACGAGGCCTTGCTCCACGGTCTTCGGATGGCTAAGGAGATGAGCTTGAACCGGGTAAGGTGTTTCGGTGACTCAGACTTGGTGGCTCAACAAGTATCAGGCAAGTGGGACTCTAAGGACCCCCTCATGGCGGCTTATCGCCGCAAAGTTGATGCCATTGCTGGGCACTTTCAGGGTTACCAAGTAGAGCACATTGATCGCAGGAAGAACGAGGCGGCTGATGCTTTAAGTCGGCTAGGCTCTCAGCGAAAGCCGGTGCCACCTAATACTTTCCTGGATGTCCTGTATAATCCTTCTGTTAAGCTGCCTACAGAGGAATACTTGGCTGTCCCTGACCCGGAGGCACGACTGGTGGCGGCTCTCCACATCATACCGGACTGGACAATGCCCTATTTGGCTTACATGACCCGGGGTGAGTTGCCTGAGGATGAAACTTTGGCCAGACAAATAACCCGGCGGGCTAAGTCAATGATTGTTATCAATGGCGAGTTGCATCATCGCAGTGTCACAGGAGCGTTTCAGCGTTGTGTCTCCCCTGAGGAAGGTCAAGAGATCTTGCGTGAGATTCACGAAGGGGATTGTGGCCATCACGCCGGCTCAAAGTCTCTTGTGGCCAAGGCTTTTCGCCATGGTTTTTATTGGCTGTCGGCTCATGCTGATGCAGAGGACTTGGTCAGTAAATGTGATGGTTTCCAGAGGTTCTCACGACGGGCTCATGTGCCGGCTCAGGAGCCGAGGATGATCCCAATTACTTGGCCCTTTGCGGTCTGGGGGCTTGATATGGTTGGGCCTTTCAAACGATCCAAGGACAAGAAGACCCACCTTTTGGTGGCAGTTGACAAATTTACCAAGTGGGTAGAAGCAGAGCCAGTTAGCAAGTGTGATGCGGCCACAACAGTTCAGTTCATGAAGAAGGTGATCTTTCGCTTTGGCTTTCCGCATAGCATTATAACTGACAATGGCACCAATCTATCCAAAGGCGCCATGGAAGAGTTTTGTCAACGAGAGCATATCCGACTTGATGTCTCCTCAGTTGCTCATCCTCAATCCAATGGTCAAGCTGAGAGAGCTAATCAGGAGATTCTGAAGGGCATCAAGCCCCGACTTTTGGTCCCTTTGCAACGGACGCCGGGTTGTTGGGTGGAAGAGTTGCCCTCCGTGTTATGGAGCATCAACACTACTCCTAACAGGTCTACAGGCTTCACGCCTTTCTTCATGGTTTATGGGGCAGAGGCCGTCCTCCCCAGTGACATCCGTCATGACTCACCTCGAGTGGCGGCTTATGTTGAGGCGGACAATGAACAGGCGCGCCAAGATGCTCTTGACTTGTTGGACGAACAGCGTGATGTAGCCGCAGCTCGCTCCGCGATTTACCAACAAGATCTGCGCCGTTATCATAGTCGCCGGGTTAAAACCCGGGTCTTCCAGGAAGGTGATCTCGTGCTCCGGCTCATCCAAGATCAAACAGATGCGCACAAGCTATCCCCGCCTTGGGAAGGGCCCTTTGTGGTCAGCAAGAACTTGCACAACGGGTCATATTACCTCATTGACATTCGGGAACACAAAGATTCACATAAGTCGGAGGAAGATACCCGTCGGCCGTGGAACATAGCTCAGCTTCGGCCTTACTACACTTGAGCCACCGGCTCTCATAATGTACATATTTCTCTCAGCCATGTATATATTATGATAAGCAATAAAGCAGGACCTCTGTCCTTTTTCTCCTCCAAATGTGCACGTGTTGTTTTCATTGCAAGATTAACATGATAACTTGAAGGAGGATCCGGCTTATGATCGTATTCGAATCTAGCCGAAGGTAATAAGGTCACTTGGGGGCTTCCTGTTCAAACATGGGTCGTATTCGAACCAAAGAGAACATAGCTGTCGATACCCATTTGATTGGCAAAGTGCCGAGCTCATTGGGAGGTTTTCTTTGATCATATTTGAATCATAGTTTAACCCCTTTGGGAACCGACGTGGATCGTATTCGAATCAGCGTCGTTAAACAATTCTTAAAATCACTTGGGGGCTTCCTGTTCAAACATGGGTCGTATTCGAACCAAAGAGAACATAGCTGTCGGTACCCTCTTGATTGGCATCGCCACACCCACTGGGGGCTATATGATCGTATCCGAATCTTAGCTTAACCCCTTTGGGCCGGGTCTCTGGTCGTATTCGAACCAGAAGCCCCTAAGTTCTTCTGCTTCATTGTAGGTTTCTTCTGATCATTTCAAAGTGTGTACGGCCGGGTCTCACTTGGCCGGCTTAAACTTTGATTTCCAGTGTTAGTTGGACACAATGGGTGTTATTAAGACAGGTAAACCGGAATTGAGGTACCAACCTTATTACCCGGGTTATCTAAGCCGGAAGTATGCTTGCAGGCCGCTAAGTATGTTATTACGGCTATATTAAGGATATAATCGGAGACCAGTCCTTTTTGATTCATATTCCGGGTTATATATCTAAAACTTATGATTCTCAGGGCAGTAAGCCGCCTCGAGACTTGTGATTTGTCCTTCTCTGCAGGATAGTTAAAGGCAACTGTTTTTGAGATTAAGGAAAACAAAGGATTGATTATGACCCGGAGAAACATAAAGGAGACAACTTCATCAGACTTTAACATTCAAGGCGTGCACGATGGCACGGCAAAGATAAAGTATTGGTCCTACTCTATTACAAAGACTCATTGAGTCCAAATGGGTGAGGCATTGATTGATAAGCCGCCAGCTGAGTTACAACGCTTGCTGAGTTGAAGTCTCCGGCTCGTTCCTCTCTTCTCCTCCGGCTGATCCCAAGACCTAGAAAGTTGATGACTTCCAGTCGATGCCGCTGAGAGCTTCGAATTGGGCTTCCTCGTCAATTAACCCGGCCGGGTCAATTTCCGGGGCGAAAGTGTGCTGACGAGCCGGCGGGATCAAGTTGAGGGCTTCATAGCGCGGAGTAGGGATCCTCTGATTTTCTGCGTCGTAGCCCGGCTGATACTTGGTCAGATCTGTATCGTTGCCAATAAGAGTGGCCACCGGGCGTACGGCCTTCACGCAAGCTGCGAAGTCCTTCTGATCAAAGGCGGTGCCGTCTTCCTTCAGACTTGGGTAGCCGAGGGCGATGTCCGCCGGGTCTAACTCTGGCAAGAACGCCTTGGCCTGGCTCAGCGCGGCGATCGCTCCGGCTCTTGCAGAGGCCCGTCGCAGCTCTTGGATCCGTTGAGTTAGAACGGCGAGCCGGCGAAGGACTTCCGCCAGGTGAGTCGGCACCTCGTTGGATAGGGCCACCACAGCCAAGGCACGCTGTGACCCGGTGTAGAGTTTCTCCACCAGAGTATACACGGCCTTTAGCTTGGTTACCACACTCTGGTTGAGGTTGGCACTTCTGGGACCTGTTTAACAGAGTCAGATAAGCCGCCGACAAGGATGAATTATGAGATATGTAAATTCTAAACTTGATGAAAGCCGGTGAGACGACTTACCGAAGATTGCGGCCACCATCGGGGACACTTGGCGCTTTAGGCCGGAGAGCTCGGCGGTCTTCTCGGAGAGAGCCTTCTCCGCCTGTTCAGCCCGGTTCACCAATGCGGCCTTTTCTTCGGCCCACGCCTTCCGCTCAGCGTCAAACTCCATCTTCAGCTTCTCTTGCGCGGCGATGCTGGACACAAACTTGGCATTTGCCTTCCGGGTCTCCATCTCTTGCATCTTCAGCCGGTTCTTGAGATCAGCGAGGTCCGCCTCAAGCTTCTTGCCAGCAGCATGTATAAATTTTCGGGTTATGGCATGAACAGTTACTATACAAATTTAAAGTCCCAAGCGTTTTCCAAGCAAAGACACTTGGCACTTGGGGGCTAATGCATATTGAACGTTTCTATCTACACATTGCCGGTTCAATGGAGTAAGCCGGAACCTAAGTCTACAACATACTCAATCATAAGTCGTCGACTTGGGGGCTAGCATGGTACAGGTAAGTAAGCAGTAAGTAAGAGGACAGAAGAATATTACCTCAGATTTCTGCTGGATCTAGGTCACCATGGCAATTTCTGCGTTCCGGCTCTTGTGCACTTGGCTGACGAAGCCGGAGACGATCTCTCGAATGTTCAAGTTGGAGTAGTCGGTGAGGTCCAGGTTAACCCGGCGCGACTCTAGCAGCTCCCCTTTGGCGGAGCACTTGGCCAGCGCGGTAGGTCTCCCCGGCTCAACAAACTCTGTCCGGGTGATTACCACGTCCGGGTCATCTGCTGGTGGAGCCGAGCTGGAGGCCTCCGGGTTAACAGAAGCTTCTGTAGTTGCCTTGGTGGTTGGGGCAGCGGCCTCAGGTGCAGAGGCAGCTGGCGGCTCTTGAGCGGCTGCCTCTGGCTCAGGCAAGTCCGGCTCATCGACCGGCTTGGACTTCTTCGCCCTCTTGGTGAGCTTGGCCTGGGCACTGAAAAGACAGAAAGGTTAAGCACAATAGTGTAAGTAAAGACAAAGTACAACATGAGATGGTTATCGTTACCCGGGCACGGTCTTGAAAGCCGACAGGCTTGACTGCATAGAGTCGCCAGAAGAGGGGGAAGTTTCCTGATAATTTGAGTCAGAAGAGTTGAGCGGTTGACGTATAACACCTGCCAAAGGTTGAAAAGGGTACAATTTTGAGATCACCTCGGTCCGGCGTTTCCTCGATGCGTCAGGTAACCCGGAGGAGAGGTCGGTGCTTTTGTCGGTTCGGGTGTGCCGCCGGCTCTCATGCACCCGTCGCTTCAAAATAAATTGAGGGTCTTGATAAGCTAAAGGATGTGAAAAGCTTAACTTCCGGGTTACCCTTCGGATTTTCAGCCTGGGCAAGGGCTCCGAGTCGGAGGAAAATGTCGTTACCTCTTCAACCACTGGGTTACTTGCTCCGGTGTCATCCTATTGATGAACAAGTATTGATCAGGCGGACAGAAATAAACAACAAAGTACAACAAAGAGCTTACAGGCTCGGGGGTTACCTCTGACTCGGAGCTGTCGCTTAGTTGCATCAGCTCTGAAGCAGTAGGCCTATTTCCTTTCTTGCGTGGGGCGGATTTCTTGGCGGCTTTCTTCGCCTTTCTGGCCTTCTTGGCCGCCTCATGGTCATATTTGACCCACCAGAACTTATCATCAGCCTGAAAAATACAATGATGATTTCTTAAAATGATTCAGATGAAGGTTATATACAGATAAGATGTTCAGGTCAGTGGCTTACCGCTGGGGCTGGGTTGGCCTTGCAAAAAGGGGCTAACCCGGTCCTTCCGCAGTCTGCCAGGCTCTCGTTCAAGAGAGCCTTGGTCATCTCCTCTGCAACGTCTTCAGGAAGATCGTTGCGGCTGTGTCTCTGGGGGTCGTCCTTTTGGCCCGTGTACTCGCACATTAAGCCGGGGCGGCGGCTCAATGGGATCACCCGCCACGAGATCCAGACCCGGACCAGATCGATTCTGTTCAGACCATTGCCCAGGAGAGCCTTGATCTTGTTGATGGTGGGGAGCAGAGGTTGGCGCTCCGCTTGAGTCAGCTTGTCTGACAGTGGGTGAGTCGGCTCCAGACGCGAGGGGCGAAAGCCGGGCAGCGGACTCTCATTAGCCAGCGACATGTCTTGGCAGTAAAACCACGTCAGATTCCAGTCCTTGGGGTGGCTGGGCGTCTCTGCGTAAGGGAAAAGGCAGTCCCTACGCCGCTGGATGGAGATGCCGCCTAGCTCCAAACTTGGCCCGTTGGCACACTCGTTCTGGTGGTTTAAATAGAAAAGCTCTCTGAAGAGCAGCAGACTGGGTTCTTCTCCAAGGTAAACCTCGCAGAAAACTTGGAAGTTGCAGATATTGGACACTGAGTTGGGTCCTATGTTCTGAGGCCGCAGATCGAAGAAATTCAGAACATCTCTGAAAAACTTTGAGCCGGGCGGTGCGAAGCCCCGACTCATATGATCCGCAAAAATCACTACCTCCCCGTCCTTTGGCCGTGGTCTCTCTTCTGACGGGTCAGGGGCACGGTAGGACATGACGTCCTTCTTGGGCAGATAGCCGGACTTGACAAATCTGCTAAGGTTTCATTGGTGACATTGGACCTCATCCAGTTGCAAGTGATGGAGGCTTTAGGAGCTTTGGGAGGCATGGTGACTGTTGGAAACCTATGATACAGGGAAAAATATCCGGTTTAATAATGAGCCGGAGGAGACTTACAAAGTTAAGGTTTAAGGTGGCGGCTTATGGAGGGGACTAATGATATATGTCTAAGTACGTCGGGTTATCTAAGCCGCTGGTGTGCTTGAGGGTAATTCAAATTGTCTACAACCTTGTTATAAGTGAGCCGGAAAGTTTTACGGCGCGTGGCTTCCTTTAAGTCGGAAGGTTCTACGGCGCGTGTTTTAAGCCGGAAATGTAAACCGCCATGGTTCCATGCGTGCAGTTTTTTACTAAGTGTGGTGAAAACAAGTTTCACACATTGAGGTAAATAATTTGGATCAAGTGGTCAGCTGAAAAAGAAAATTTCTAGACCTAAAAACAGACGCGAGGGAAGTTCTTGGGCTTGAATGGAGCCTTTAGGCAGTCAAAAGAGATCTGCTTGCATCTAAAACGAGTGCCAAACAGCTACCGCGGCAGGTCTATACAGGTCCAAGATCAAGGAGGGCGGTAAAAATGAAAACTACCGAAGAACTTGCGGGCGATAGCGAAGAACATGAAGAACACGGGTGGACCCTACGGCATATCTGTTCTACAGGGCAAGCATGACTTACGGTGGCTGGTGAGTCGCGGAGGTCGTCGCGTTTCTCTGGTCAGATCAGGGTGATGCAGCGGCCTGAGTTGGTGACGACGAGAAGACCTGCGGCGGCGGCAGCAGCAGAGCTCGGGCAGAGGAGCAGTGGCGCGAGGAAGAAGACGAAGGAGAGGGAAGTGGCTGAAGGCCCGTCGGGCCGGCCTATTTATAAGGGCGAGCTCATAAGTGGGCGCGAGAATCAAGGAGACCACGGCATGATTATCTCCCCACAAAACGCCTCGATTTTCGGGATGGCAGTAAAGATAAGATCCGTTGCGGATCTGGTGGAGTAAAAAACGGGTTTAATGGAAGATGATGTCACGGCGGATTACCCGTAGTCCAGAGGATGACATCACGCCGGGTTATGGCCTTCACACAAATGGTAAGCCGGAGATTTTTTCTGTCGAAGGAATTGAAGATTGACATGAGCCGGCTCAAATCAATCTGGGGCCTAATGTTGAGGATATAGACCTTAGAGTCACCCGACAGGAGGGGCCGGGTTACTCATATGGTCATTGCTAGAAGCCCGGCGCTAAGCTGAAAGACGGTGGGCCAGAGATGGGCTTAAGACCCGGATACGGCTTAAGGCCCATAGTTGCAATTATTATCCTGGTAGAACTTGTAGTGTAAGGCAAGAATAGTTGAGAGTCCGAGCCGGACACTCTTATGAGCCGGCCGGGACTCTGTGAGCTGCTGGGCGTCAGCCTCCCTATATAAAGGGACGACCCGACAGCGGTTAAGGGACAAGAAAGATCTCGACGAGAGCCAGGCATAGCAGTTAAGCTCCCTGGTCATCGAAACCCTAATCAATACCACCTCAAACTGGACGTAGGCTTTTACCTTCACCGTAAGGGGCCAAACCAGTATAAACTCTCGTGTTCCTTGTCCCACTAACCCCTTCAAGCTTCCTAGTTGCGATGGCTCCACGACTAAGTCCTAGCTCGAGGACATCTGCCGTGACAATTCCACGACAGGAGGCGAGTGAAGCTCGGTCTGAATCTAGGGAAGCTCGTGAAGAGATTTGGCAGGCTAAGGAGATAGCGGCCGGTAAGCCCTATTTGCTTCAGACCAAGTTTGGCGATCCGGACTATGCTCAGCTAAACCAGGTCTGGAGTTCTCCGGCTGAATTTTTGGACTTGCCGAAGAGTTCTTCCGATGCGGCGCGATTTTACCACGTGCAAGAGGGGTATGCAACGGAGAAGCTTTTTTGGTCACAATTTGGCGCGTCGAAGCGCCCTCTGTTGCTCAATGAACATATGTCCCAATGGGCCGAGCTTCATAGGATATCTGGCGACGCCATGAAGAACGTCATAATCCGGTTGTGGCCAAGTGATCCTATTCCGAGTAGTTATTTTGGCCTGGTGCGGAGGCTTGTTGACGCGGTGCCACATATCGACGCTGTGAAGCGATCGGCGTGCATTGAAGGTGCACGGATGGCCTTTGCCCGAGTCAAAACATTTTGGGGAAAGATGAAGGCCATTGATGTTGTGGCGAGGAGTCCACCCAAGGGCCAGGACCATAATGAGCCGGAGCACTATTTTGAAGACGTCTTGGATGCCGCCCGCTTGATAGAGGGTCAATGCTCGAAAGATATAATGTTCAAGTAATTTATGTAATGATGTAAGAGACAACTTTATAGTTAATCTAGTTATATTTTGCTCAAAAGCTTGGATTCCTCCTCTGTGGCCGTTTTAGTATAATCTGAAAGTTTTCCAGTCGTCAGCTTCAGCCCCCTCGTAGGAAGTACGGGGGTGTTCGGAAAAGCATTTAATCACTCTTTATCCAACGTATTGGTCCATAAAGGAGGTGATAATGCGGCGAACCAGGCAATCGGACTATAGGGCATTAACACTTTCACTTAGCCATAGGAGTTCTATGATGGGGCTACGACATAGCCCCTGGTATGTATACGGCGCATAGTGCTTTACATATGTTGATCTAAAAAAGATCCCTCGTGTGACAAGGAGAATCACTAAAGATTCGAATAAGTCGTCAAGTGGTTGACCAGCTCTCACCGCATCATGACAGTCAGTTTTCGGCTTTCTCTACTGAGGTGCTCATCCAGTCTAGGCCAGGGCACAATCGCAGTAGTTCTCCCTTTACTACCCTAGCCGATAGAGCGGAACGTAGGGTAGCAAGCACAGGAGCCGGGCAACCCAACTATTGACCAAAGACAATGATTCGGAGCTAATGCATATAAGGCCAAACTTGCGACGCCGAAGTATGCTATAGAGTTGTTCGGACTTTTACTGGCGGCTCGTTTGTTCCCATACCGGGCCACTGGCAAGTTATGCCGAGGCGCGTCTTGTAAAGCAGCCATTACGGCCGGACTCATTGTAGAAAGAGCATAAAAGATTAGTTCGGATAAAGTTTACTGGGAGCGGAGCGATGTGCCAATGATAAATATATAAAAAGAATAAAAACCACAACCCAGCTATTTGACATGCTCGGGGTTGGGAACAGAGGACAAGGGCATGGTACATGCTCAGAAGAAAGAGTGCGGTCTACAAAAGCTTATTTTGGACCTCCTGTCGCACGTCCGCGCCGCCCGTCCTCGGGGAGGGGAATTCTTAATGGGAGTGGCCCCGTAGGTGAGTGTTCGGATCCGAACTTCGAGAGAGTCCGATGTAGATGGTATCCTGATGGTCACCTGTTTTAAAGAAATGATACAGAAAAATAAGAAAGACGGATAAGAACGTTACGGGGATTCTTGCAGGGTTGTCCATATTGTGCTTCCGCCGATGCCCATGGTATCTTGAGTGCATAGTGATGTACGCATGGTGTAAACTTTGCCAGTATAGTAGGTGGGCGGCGGAAGCCGAACTGCTATTTCTGTTCTGGGAGTGGTCGAACTTCAGAGGGAAAGTGTTTCCGGCCCCTGGTGTTTGGCTGGCGGGCCGATCCGTGGTCTCTATTGCCTGGTGGCCTCCTCCCCTTGTGATCGGCGTTGAGCTTGCTTGCCTGCTTAAGGACCCAACAGTTTTTGTTGGTATGATTAGCTGGCCTATCAGGGTGACCGTGAATCTGAAAAGGTCGGTCCAATATCCTGTCAAGGGTGGATGGTCCATCCTGGTTTGCCTTTAGTGGCTTCTTTCGTTGACCGGTCTTCGGATTGTGAAATCTGGCGTTCACCGCTGTGTCGCATATATTACTGCGACTGTTGTATTCGGTTCGTCGTGGCTTACCGTTGCCGTCTCGAATTTCGGAAGTGCCCGGGTCACTGGCATTGTTGCTTTTACAAGCGAGCCAGTTGTCTTCTCCCACACAAAAGCGAGTGATTAGAGTGGTAAGGGCTGTCATTGACTTGGGTCCTTCCTGGCCGAGGTGACGCGCTAGCCATTCATCCCGGACGCCATGTTTGAAGGCTGTGAGGGCTTCTACGTCCGGACAGTCGACAATTTGGTTCTTTTTGACTAAGAACCTAGTCCAGAGCTCCCTGACTGACTCGCCGGGCTTCTGGACAATATGACTTAAATCATCGGCATCTAGAGGCCGGACATATGTTCCTTGGAAGTTGTCTCGAAAGGCGTCTTCCAAGTGTTCCTAGCTACCAATAGAATTTTCAGGTAAACATTTAGCCAGTAGCGAGCTGGCCCCTTAAGCTTGAGAGGTATGTATTTAATGGCATGAAGGTCGTCTCCGCGAGCCATGTGAATATGGAGGAGGTAATCCTCAATCCATACCGCGGGATCTGTTGTTCCATCATATGATTTGATGTTAATGGGTTTGAACCCATCTGGGAATTCGTGCTCCATTACCTCGTTGGTGAAGTAGAGAGGGTGTGCAGCTCCTCTATGTTGGTCCACACTGTGAAGCACCTCCGGCGGACTCCGCTTACGGAGTTCAGACCGGGCGTGATCGGCTCTGTAGTGTCCGAATGGGTGACCATCATAGTCGGTCGGGGTGTATCTCCGTGATTTGTATATCGATCTTGTGCGCCCTGCTCTATCCTCTGGATCTTGATTGATGTCTCGAGTGTTCGCTCGAGCTATTTTGCTCTTGATTTGACGGCCGGATGGGTTGGTATGTTGCTCTGTTTGGGCTGCTGCTTTGTCAGGACCGAACCGTGGCCGACCCGCCGCATTGTTCGATGGTGGTGTGGTCTCCAGCGCCCTGCCATCTTATTGGGAGAGCCACCTACCCTGTGGGTGGCTTTTGTCTGGGCTACTAAGGCCGTATTCTTCGGCGGCCAAGACCTCGGTCCATCTGTCATTGAGCAAATCTTGGCTTGCTTGAAGTTGCAGCTGCTTCTTTCTTAAGCTTCGTGCGGTGGCTATGAGCCGGCGTTTGAAACGCTCCTGCTCGAGAGGTTCCTTAGGCACGATAAAAGCCTCGCTACCGAGGATCTCCTCTTCCTTGAAGGGTGGGAGATAATTGCTGTCCTCCGAGTCTCCATATGTGGCCTGTTCATCAGGGCTGTCTTGCCCGCTTTCCTGTTCCTCCTGTTCGGATTCTACCTCAACAGGGCCTTCATTGTCCGGAGTGTTGTTTTTTCTGGTGCTAGCAGTGTTTTCTCTTGGGCGATGTGGCTTGGAGCGGCGCCGTGGGTGCCGGTGTCCGGACTGTGTACCAGGAGGTTTATTCTCGACTAGATCCTTCTCATCATCGAGTGTGTCTATTATACACACATCATACGAGGAAGTGGCCATCCGGTGTCTAGCGGGTAGCGAGCTCTGGCCCTGCCCCTCATCGTCGTCCATACCGGCGATGTCCTCGGAGCGGGGGTCAAACGTGTTGGTTGGGTCCTCGACGGTGGCTATAAAGTGGGTGGCGGGTGGGAAGCAAAATTCTCCATCATCCGCCGTAAGTTCGAACCGAACATAGTTCCGCGACGAGCCATCTGCCAGGGATAGGTTTTTTAATGAGTTTAGTAGGTCGCCCATGGGCGAGTCGTGGAAGGCATCTGCGGCACTGAACTGAAGATCGATAACCGATCGAGTTCGGTATCCGCAGGCTCGCAGGGTTCGGAGCTCGACGTCGGAGAAGAGTCCGGGGTTCCGTTGATGCAGATGCTGTACACAGTGGAATCTGCGAGCGGCTCTAACGCCGCAGAATCGGTAGCCCCCGCGATGGGGTTAAGCTTCCCATCTTCGGGGGACTTGATCTGCTCCGGGTCTAAGGCCAGAGTTGCTGCAGGAGCTCTCTCCTGGATGCGGCCCGATGCCAGGTTTAAGCCATGTTCATCGGGGCAGCGGGGAGCGATTGCCGCGGTCTCGAATCCATCGAAGATCAAGTCTCCACAGATGTTCGCAACGTAGTTCAAACTTCCGAATCTGACCTGATGGCCAGGGGCGTAGCTGTCGATCTGCTCCAAATGGCCAAGCGAGTAGGCCCGCAGTACGAAGCCGCCGAATACGAAGATCTGCCCGGGGAGAAAGGTTTCTCCCTGGACAGCGTCATCATCGACGCTTGAAGGGGCCATCAAACCTTTTGACGACGACACAGTGGAACTCTCAATGAAAGCACCAATGTCGGTGTCAAAACCGGCGGATCTCGGGTAGGGGGTCCCGAACCGTGCGTCTAGGATCGATGGTAACAGGAGACGGGGGACACGATGTTTACCCAGGTTCGGGCCCTCTCTATGGAGGTAATACCCTACTTCCTGCTTGATTGATCCTGATGAATATGAGTGTTACAAGAGTTGATCTACCACGAGATCGTAATGGCTAAACCCTAGAAGTCTAGCCTATGTGTATATGGTAATGAATGTCCCCTATCTGGACTATGCTCTCCGGCTTATATAGACACCGGAGAGATCTAGGGTTACATGGAGTCGGTTACATAAGAAGGAATCTTCACAGCTGGTCGCCTAGCTTGCCTTCCACGCCAAGGAGAATCCAATTCGGACACGAGTATGGTCTTCGGTCTTCATGGCTTCACAGCCCATCAGCCGGCCCCTGGATAACAGGTCGGACGCCCGAGGACCCCTTAGTCCAGGACTCCCTCATTGGGCTCTAACTGAACCCGAGCGATTGCACTACAGGCTACACGTTATTGAACCCGAGCGATCGATCGATCCCTTGCTGTTAACTGAACCCGAGTGATTCCTTCGCTACTGCTGCTAACTGAAGCCAATCGAACACTGCTTCCTCCTTCCCTTGATGAACAGTGGGCGTTGTTGAGGGGGTTTGGATGAACAGTTCCCGGTGGGGGTTTGGATGAACAGGACCCCGTGGTAGTAGAGGCCGTTGCCGCTGGATGAACAGTACCCCAATCGATCGAGCCGGTGGATGAACAGGACCCCGTGGAGGGCTGGATGAACATGACCCCGTGGAGGGCTGGTTGAACAGTAGCCGGTGGAGGGCTGGATGAACAGTAGCCCGTGGAGGGGTGGTTGAACAGGTCCCCGTGGAGAGGGCTGGCTGAACAGTAGCCGGTGGAGGAGCGGTGGAGGCTGGATGAACATGAGCCCGTGGATGAACAGTCGTAGGTGGAGGCTGGATGAGGTCGACGGTGGATGAACAGGAGCCCGTGGAGGCAACCAACGGTGGATGAACAGTATCCCGTGGAGGCAGTCGACGGTGGAGATGAACAGTATCCCGTGGAGTCCCGTTTTGCGGTACGCCACACCCCTCCCGATGAATAGGACCCCTGTTTCGACCGTAGTGCTCCAACACAAGTCCGTTTCCTCCGTTTTGAGGTACGCCACACCCCTCCCGATCAACAGGACCCCGTTTCCACCATAGGAGGTCTGTTTCCTCCGTTTTGCGATACACCAGACCCCTCCAGATGAACAGGATCCCATTTTGACCGTGGCCGGTCGAACACAAGGCCGTTTCCTCCGTTCTACGGTACGCCAGGCCTCGTTTCCATCGGCTGTTCCATCCAAGCCGGTTGGCTCCCGATGAACAACACGCGTTCCATTCCCTCCCGATGAACATGACGCATTCCATTGCCTCCCCATGAACACGACGACGACGCAGTTTCTCCGTTCCGACCCAGCCATGTATGCATGCGAGCCCTGGCCGTACGTATGCGCGAGTAGGCATTCGAGACCCCGCCCGTATGTACGTACGTGGCCGTATTTTCTTTCTTGCACCCTGGCCACCGTAAGTATGTGTACATGCTACGTGCGCGCCTCTACTACGACACGTGCACGCCTCTACATCGACCAGTGTGTACGTACACGTTCGCGACCAGAATGACAACGCTACGTACGCTTCGACCAGGTGGGTCCCGACTGTCAGGCACTTCCTTCCATGCGAAGATGTAGCTGGTGGGTCCCAGCAGTCGGGGGAAAAGTTTTTTTCGCAAAATACGGTGGCCCGTCCGGTGGGTCCCTGCTGTCAGGTGGAGGAATCATTATTTTCTGCGTAATAAGGAGGCACTTCCTTGCTGCGGTCGTGGACCCAGCTGCCAGCCTCTGCACGTACAGTACTCTTCCGATGGAAGTCGTTCCTTGACCACATTGACGACGCCGCGCCGAGAGCACCAGGGTGGTGGACGACGGCAAGGCCTAGGAAGGGGACGACGCGGAGCCGGGGAAGACGCGATAGTGGTTGCCCACGTGGAGAGGAGTACGAGAGTTCACTGGTTCGGCTGCCGTCGCCGCAGAATAACAGGGGGTGTGGGGGAGTAGAGGGATGGCCAGGCCAGCGCTGGGAGTAGTAGGGGGCGGTGAGGCCTCCGCGGCATCACAGCCAGCCACGGGAGGTAGGAGCACGCGACATGACCGGTGCTGGTTTGGGCAGCTAGAGCAAGAAGACCAGAGGTTGAAGAAACACTTGGGCCGTTGGATGGACATCGTACAGTCACTTGAGCTAGAATCGTTCATATTGACTAAGTTGACAAAGCCCTCCGTCCCCGTCAACTTAGTAGGCCCACAAGTCAGCCTCCCACTATGGTGGGTCCCAGCTAGCAGGGGGGTATTCATTTTTTGTGCGTAATAAGGAGGCACTTCCTTGCGTGCGAAGATATAGCTGGTGGGTCCGACCTGTCAGTGGGGAATGTTTTTTTCGCAAAATACAAAGGCCCTTCCGGTGGGTCCCAGCTGTCAGGTGGAGGAATCATTATTTTGCGCGTAATAAGGAGGCATTTCCTAGCATGCAGCCTTGGACCCAGCTGTCAGCCTCTCCACGCACAGTCTACTTCCGATGGATGTCGTTCGTTGACCATGTTGACCACTCAGCGCCGAGTGCATCCAATGTGGTGGACGACGGCGAGGCCCCGGACAGCAACGAGCCGGAGATGGGAAGACGCGGGATTAGAGTCGCAGAAGGAGAGGTGTATGAGGGTTAACTGGTTCTGGTGCGGTGTGGTTCGGCAGTCGGTCGAGAAGAACATGAGGTGTGGAGGGGTGGAGGGATGGCCTGGCCAACGGTGGGGTAGCACTTCACAGTGAAGCGTGCTAAGTAGAGCTACTAGCAGCAGGAGGCGGGAGCAGGTGGTCCCGGCGGCGCTGGAGGAAGAAGACGAGAGATTGAAGATGGATGCCGGTCGTTGGATGTAAATCCAACGGCTAACAATGTCACAATCATTTGTTGACTAAGTTGACAATGACTTGCGTTGGCTTCGACCTATTGGCCCACATTTCAGCCTCCAAAAATCTGGCACGTATTCAACCCATTTTTTCAGAATTTACAGTCAATTTGATCTTTTTTTAGAATTACAGTCCATTTGCACTTTCTCGATATACACGATTTTGCTGGCCTGATTCTAATTATAATATTGGGTTGGGCGCAGCAATATTATCAAAAAATAAATAGGGGCTGAGCATTTTGTTATAAATATATTTAAATAATAAGTGATTTATTATTACATTGGTCCTTAAATCTAACTAAGCTTTTGTATACAATCACCAGTATTTTTGTTGCCAAAAAAAATCGAGGATTTTATTGTTAAGAAATTATTTTTATAAGTTAATAAGATGTGGGATATTGTTTTCTTACACATGTAAGTATCTGTTAAATATATGATGACAATAACAATAATATATAATAACATATAAAATAATTTAAATATATATAATATAGTTAGAAGGGAAACATAAGTTGGACCAGGCTTTCCTATTCTTATATAGAAAAATAGAACAGACCTCTACGTTTTCTTCAAATAAAATACATAAATTCGGTTGCCGATGTTTCAGGAAAAATAAAAACCTCGGATGGGAGGTCCATAGGCCGGTCGATACATGACGACCCTCAAAAAAATACAAACCGACATGTCGTGAGCTGCGCATGTTAAAAAAGAAAGCCTAGACGGGGCAGCCCAAAACCCAGCTGATACTTGCTGCCCCAGTGATAATAAATGATACCTGCCAGCTCCCCGGCTTCGTTGTGAATTTATCTCCTATAGTAACTACGTTGAAGCACCTAAAAAAATGTAACTATGTTGACAAAACCCATGGGCCCCAACGTCAGTATAGCATTAGGAGGAAGTTTTTTTTCGATGAGGCACTTGCTTGCGTACTGCCATAGACCTGGTGGGTCTCGACTGTCCGCTTCTCCACGTACAGTCCTCTCCAGATTCCTCTCGTTTGTTCAGCATGTTCACAACGGCAGACAGCGGTGCCGCGGCAAGCGCACAAAGGCGTAGGAGGAGATCGGACCACCTGAGGCAGTGCCCTATTTGTAACTAAAGTACTGAACTAGCCCGGTGGCCAAGTGACACTACTAGGCGACAACTCTTCCGTTGGGTTCGATTCCACCTGATGTAGGGAAAATATGTCCAATTTTTTGCCTCTGCCATTATTGACATGTGGGTCCCCATTGTCATCTACGCACACCACGTCCAACACTTGCCAAAACTTCGTCCCTCGTTTTCTCTATTTTTTGCACATTCGACATTGTGTGGGCATTTTGAAAATAGCATACCTTTTTGACTGTGCATCATATGAAGATGTGCTATGCATGAATGTTGATCAGCATGATGTTAACTGGCTGGTAGTTCCATTTTCGACTATGAATAAAACTTCCAACATGATGTTAACCCTGTTTGAAAAGGCAGTGTTAATATAAATGCTCTGCCTCTGAAAGTTGCAATTTGTTATCTGAAAACTTGCAGTTTCTTATCTGAAACTGAAACTTGCAGTTCTTCTCTGAGAATCACATTGTCTGCACTTTTATACCCCTATGAAACTACATTTTTTAAGTGATAAAAATATATCTCTAGAATTCATAAAATACTTCATATGCTCAATACTGCAAATCTGAAATTCAAAAGACATTCATATCTGAAAGTACTCTCAAAATACACAACACAAAACACAATTCACAACCTGCAAATACTGACAACCCTAAGCTCCTCCTGACAATTCACAACCCGCCCGACTATT